>NW_003303741.1:967451-968950 GCF_000142945.1 Phytophthora infestans T30-4
GACGTCAACATGTTGATCTGGCGTGGTAGAAACTGGCACTTGAGGTTCGACAGGTTGCTCGATCGCTTCGAGCAGCTCCGATATCTCTTCCTTTGATTCTTGCATCACATTATCTGCTATTGGCTCTTCGTGTTGAGGTTCGTAAATGACCTCCGGCTCTACCTTCGCTTGCATCGAGTCACGCTCTACCGCATCGAGATCAACTGGTTGTTCAAGCGCAGCGTGTTCCGTAGGCGCAGGACGCACAAGTTCATGGTCCTCGTCATTCTCACTCTCTGCTGGCAAGTTTGGGTTACGCGTCACACTGTTAATTTTGATCTTCGGGCCTCGTTTGGCTAACAAAACACAATACACCTTGAATAACTACTTAAGAATTAAAAAAATCGACGTGTAACATACCTTTCGTGGGTGTCAGCTTCACGCACGGCTCATCGGCTTCCGGTATCTCTTCATCACCCACCGCTCCATACCCTTCAAGACACTTCCCACAAATATTGGCCTTACGCGAGCACTTAACAGCAGTAAAAAGTTAGCTTTGACCAGGAATAATTGCAAAAAAAAACAGCAGAAGCACTTACAGCTTCACGTCCGCGTTGCTCACACGATGGCGTCACCTTGCACTCCACTGCTTCCGGTAGAACATCAGCCGGCAGACCGTGCGTTCGAGCTGTCACAGCCTGTTTCGTCCATGATCCAAAGACTCCAAAGCTCTCAAATGTCTCCGAACGGAAGTAAAGATCATACGAAGTGCCTTCCGTGAGTCCATCGATCACAAAGCTTGTCTCCTGTCTCCCTGCGGTCTCATTAACGTCGATGCTGCCACTTGCACGTACACTCAGCTCGGTTGATTGATCGTTCGACGGAGGCTCCGAGCCACGTCCAGTAGGTACAGCGACGTAGTGCACGTGGCCATGCTCACTTAGCGTAACATTCACTGTAAGCGCATCCACACGAGCGTCGGTCGGGTTAACCGTCACATTAACCAGCTCTGGGGCCTCTGAATGAGCTCGAACGCCAGCGTGAGTGGCCACAGTACCGTAAATGCCTCCACTGTCCTTCGTCTCCGTAACGAGATGAACCGTATAGTTAACTCCAGTCTGAGGCACTTGCAGGATCATTTCTCGCCACCCGCTGTCGCTTTCGAGCTCCATACTCGCTCCATCGACTTCCAGGCTCTTCTGCGCTACAAGTCGGTCTTGCAGCGCCAAGCGGTTGCCGAACCGGTCACTTCCTTTAGCAACATGATGCGTGAGACTCCAGGGTTCCACTGCAACAGCGGAGAAGTACACAAGGCCCGGTGCGTCCATGCGAAAGCCCACAGTTAGCGATTCCGTGGTCCCCGGTGTCGGATACGCCGCGTGCGCCAACAGAATCGGCGCGTTGCCGAATGTCGAGACGTCCTTCACCTCGTGGATGACGCCGTAGACGCCGTGATCTGCCGGTAAAGCCTCCGACACAATGAATAGACTGTAGCTTGTACCGGGCAGCAAATAGTCCAC
>NW_003303741.1:969354-974761 GCF_000142945.1 Phytophthora infestans T30-4
TTGTGCTTTTCAGAATGACTAGCTGCTCATAATTTAGTCCTTTTCAACGTCCGTGACCTTCTGTGCTTCGTGTTCTTCCCTCTACCCCATCGTGTACATAGTGTGCGCCGGTGTCCTCTGTGTTTCGTGTTCTTGTCCACTTGCTCCGCGCTAATTCAATCGCAAACGCTGTTTTTATTTTGTTTGATGTATGCTACATATCGTGGTGAAAAGTGCGCACAATCTCTTAAGGTCGTACACTACGCGCGCGAATACAAAGGAATACGATCCTTTTTATCGGCGGCGGAGTGGTGTACATGGTTATGTGGGGTGGGATGGTGGGAAGCCACTATATTCACATTTTAAAAGTGTTCGAATATTTAATATTAGTAATAAATTGTGCATCTTTATCTAACGCAAATATAATACCGTTACTTTGGTTTAAATTGATTAGTATTAGTAATAACATGCGTTTTTTTCTTGCGCAACTAATTAATTTTTTGTAGTACTGCTATAAACGTCTGCAAGAAAAATATAAAATATTCAAAACATAGTATTACTTAAAAGTTTTGTAAGTTTTATTATTTAAAAGTACTACGAAGCCTAAATATCATTATATATCCTATAAGTACTAAAGTTTCGATTGAGGCCGAAATATGAGTCACCAAATCCTACAATTTTTTTCAACAGCTCCTACGACGATATAGTACGCGTGTGCTTATCGGCGCCTTATACTAATGCTAACTAACGCGCACACAGGCAGCGCCCTTCGCATGAGGTGGCGAACCGCAGCTGAAAATGAGACGGTGCATTTAAGTACGATGTGTAGACCACATATAATATGTACACCACATTTTGCAATTTTAGCGAATCGAGGCCGCCTTCGCTGCGCTCGGCAGCCAGTAGAACGCCCGCATTTGCGTTACATTAATTAACCCTAGCCGCGGACGGACGTACGGACGGACAGACAACAGACTCCACTAGAGGGTAAGACTAGCCGTTCGCCGCCGCTACGCGGCGGAGGTGGCAGGCTGTAGTCCCAGGGGAAATGGGCTCACGCCTTCGCTGCGCTTAAACATGTTTTATGTAAACGTTATGTATTAAATGCATTTGAAATTGAACATTCCTACTCCGAACCAAAGATCTGTCTGTAGACAATATTCTGGGCGTAGTTCCCATCCTCCTCCTCCAGCTTTGGGTACTCGACCAGCGCCTTGAATCTTGATCTTGAAGTAACTCGCGACATCGCAACGTACAGCTGCCCGTGGGAGAAGCAAGGCGTAGCAAGATACAGCCCCAAGTACTGCACCGTTTGTCCTTGCGCCTTGTTAATCGTCATCGCAAAGGCCGGTTGGACAGGAAACTGCTTGCGTCTCAAATGAAACGGAAAGCTCCGAATGTCTCCGTCACTGATGAAAACAATGCGGGGAATCAACACATGTTGCCCTTGTCGCTCACCGGTCATGATTGTGGCGTGGATGACATGTGGCTTGAGGGCCACAATTCGAAGCCGTGTTCCGTTGCACAGCCCTAGATCTGGATTGAGGTTCCGCATCATCATGATAGGCATTCCTACCTTGAGGGTCAACTTGTGGGGAGGCATTCCACTGATATTCATCGAGTGGAGTACCTCCTGCTCGAAGAAATTGCCGTCACCGTCGTCTTGTACAGAATCGGAAGACATGTATTCCCGCGCCTGTCCAGTTAATCGAGCGGTCACCGCTTCATTGATGCGGTGCACGATTGCGTTCGTGGTCGTGAGGATCGTACGGTTAGCGAAATATTCATCGGTAGCAACTTCGGAATTGTTAATCTCGCCATACATCTCGTCGATGATCCGATCCATGCCTCTTGGAATAACGCCCGGACGAATTTCCTGGTCCTCATCCTCAGGCACAGGTGGATTCTCAATCAGCATATCGCGCGGGATCTTCATGTAATCGTTTCCTAGGGAAGGGTTTACATCATGCCTTCCCTCCCCGACTTGCAGCAGAAACTCGGAGAACGCAGCCATTTCCTCAGCAGTGTCTGCAGTATCAGCTGTGCGCACTCGCATGTTTTCCGTAAGACGGAACGTCTGGAATTGGGGCCACAGCCTAGACGACTTGAGGCAAGCGTCAATTGTCTCGACGGGTGTTCCATTCTTAACGACCGGGAGAATCTGGGCGGAAATCTCTCCGAAAGTACAAACACTTTCCCCCCCAAAAAGGCTCGGTGTCGTGTCAAGTATGTCCCGCAGTGTCGTCTACTGCCTCGAATGCGTGACGATGAGACCATAGATGCTTCGTCCCAAATAATTAAACTTGCATGCTTAATCAACTCCTGAATGTGGGAGTTCTCCTGATACCGCACGTCGAGCTCTCGTTCAATTTCAAAGGGATCTTGAATGTAGAATGAGCTGTCCTACCACCCATGAGCAAGAGCGAGGCAATACCGCTAGACGCCACAGCGATGGCGATTTTCCCCGAGAGTCTGACTTTGGCCAGTATGTTTCGAAGCAGTGTAGATTTTCCAGTACCACCCGGGCCATCAACAAAAAATAGTTTCTTGCCTTCCTCCGGGCATTCAACCGCTTCAATAATCTGGTCGTAAACCACCCGCTGACTTTCGTTTAGCTGATCTTCTGTGTTTACAATCGCCTCCAAAGCTGACGCATCGTATCCAGTGAGCTCACGTCGAAGTAATCCGTTTTGGCGAAGCGCTTCACGAATCAATGTTGGGAACGACCCCAACTGAGGAAGCTCGTCGAAGTCAGCTACCGCATACCCACTCGCTTGAAGTAGTTCTTGAATGCTCATCAGCGTTTCAAATTCGACCAACGCCGACTTGAAGGGGTCCATCAAAGCCTGATGTTTGCGTGCGAAGTCTTGGGAAAGATCCGCGAAAAACCGATCCCATAGAACACCAACATTTGCTGGAGCTGAATACACCAGAATGGTGACGAAGAGCTGGCGTAGTTGATACGGCATTTGGAACTCAGCCGCTTCCGTCAAACACGAAACCCACTCGTTGTCATTCTCCAAGTAGCCAGCCTCCCGCGCCGCAATTTGGAATGTTGGGCAGACAATTCCGTTAACCGTTCTCAAGTCTTCAAACGACGTTGGACCTCTACGCTGACAGAGCAGTAGCCGAAGGTAGAACCGCTCCATATCACGAGGAGACACGTGAATCATGCGACCAACAGCAGCTTGATACTGTTTCCGGCGAACCCACCTTTTCGGTTGCCCTTTCTCCGGCGCTTTCCAGCAGAACTCTTTGGGGATATCCTGATACAACATCGTTCTGGCAATATGATTCTGAGGTTCTTCACTCGCACACAACTCAAAGAATCTGGTCAGCATCGTGTGACTACCACGTTCCAAAACCGCCTCCGGGTTTTCCGTCTCGCGGAAGCAAACCGTCTGCCCTGACTCGAGATGAACCGTCAGCTGTGTCACCGCATGGGTTTTCCCCTGAATCGTGAAATCGAGCAGGCGCATGCAAGCTTCCACCGGAGAAATGTAACGGGCGCTCAAGAAACGTAGAATCTCATTTGGTTCTCGACGCGCACTCTGCTGCCCTCCTCGGACTTCTTCCACAGTGAGTATAGCCATGTCGGGTCCTTTGTACACATACTTGTACAGGTATTTAACCGCAGTAATATCCGTGCACACTTCCACATTGATGTGGCAGTTGTACTTCTGGGATAAGTACGGGTTGTACGGTACAACCCACTGGTTGATCGTAGCATTGTCGTATTCTCTGCCTTTGAACTTTAGAACACCTTCTTGCCGTCGACGTCGTCTGTACACTGGATATCCATTGGCATTGGCTTGTGTAACTTCTGCTAAGGGCTTCGGATATCCTTTGGTGCACTTGCCGTCCTTCATACACGCGCAGGAAGGGTTTGCAGGCCCACATGGACCATGGAGCATGCATGCCATGACCGTCTCATACAGCTGAGGGTTTGTATCCTTATCTGGGATCTCAGCGCATACCATCTTGTCTACGATCTCGCGCGTTCGAGGTTTGTCTTCGTCAGCCTGAATAATCAATACGTGAGCGTGGGGGAGCCCTCGTTTTTGAAACTCGACAACGTAAATCCGCGCGCGCACTCGTCCCAGAACGCCTTGGTTTAAATCGTCAAGCGTCGCTTGCAGTTTCTGCTGCCACACGCGAGCCACGATGTCTGGTCGATCTTGAGCTGTCTGGATATCGGAAGGTATCGCTTCAAGAATCTCGTCCCACTTAGGGTTGCACGTTTCCGTCAAGAAGACGTCGGGCCGTCCATACTCACGAACAATTGCCATCGAATCTTGATACGACTTGTACATGGACCGCGGGCTACCCAGGTGCGAAGCCGGTAGTATGATACGCTTGCCAACCTGATTAAGAAAGTGGGTAGGTCGTCCTCTGTTGCCTCCGTCCTGGTCCGGGTGCACCAATCTGTTCTGGACCCGGTCGTATTCCGACAGCAGCACTTCTCCTTCCGCCAGAGCCAAAGTATCTTCGTTGAGCAAAGCGTCTTGAACACCCCTGTATTGATCGGCGCGAAGTGTTTTCTGATTGTCGGCCACCCAGCGAAGCTGTTCTTGCTCACATTTTGCACGCTGATCTACACACCACTGTTGAAATAGACGCCCGCCTTGGTGGAGAGCGGACTGGTCATCCACTTTCTGATGAAGGCGGAACGCGACGTGTTCACGAAGCGACATCGCCTTCTTGTTTCGATACTCAGCACCATTCGCGAACTCGTCTGTGTAGGTCCAGCCCTTCTCTCCATATGGAAGGAGAAGCGGGTAGTGGAGTGGATCGTAATCGGCGTGAGTCTCATACAAACGTAGCAGCCTTTGATCGCGTGTAAAGAGAAGTAGATCCCGAGGCTGAGCCAGGTTGCCATCCTCAATGAGAGTCGCAGCCACTTCAGACACAGTGGGGCGGTTATGCGTCCTTGGTCGCGAGGAGTTATCATGCAGACGGAAGACCAAGTCTTCTGGAGTCTCCGTGTTGTGTTGACGCACTTGCTGCCCAAAGTGGAGGAACCGTTGCGCTAATGGGTTGTGCTCTGCCATCATTTTCTCGATGTCTAGTAGTGCAACACGATCCAGATCCGCGAATATACCAAGACGTCGCTCCGCGCGGCGTTGCATGTCTGGATCCACAATGTAGATCTGCGCAAACTTGGGTGCTACTCGCGCGCCTGTCCGACGGTCTATGTGGGGGAGGAGAGATCCTAGGTAGTGCCCCATAGCCCCTTGAATGCGATATGTGTACACCCCGTGTGTACCCGCAACGCTCTCGTCTTGATGCACATTTGAAACGATCGGGTTTGAGCACGAAGCACCAATCGACGTAAACGCGAAGGCTTTGAATTGTAAGGCACGAATTTGACGCGGAACTCGGGATCTCCGTAAAAGCTGAAGAAGCTTTCGTGGCGCGGGGTGCAGTG
>NW_003303741.1:976084-977630 GCF_000142945.1 Phytophthora infestans T30-4
TCATAATAGTCATATTCTAAAGTTTTCACATCCTAAAGTATCAATTATTAATAGTAGTAGTCGAAGTGTGATTTATTATAAACGTTAGCATAATAATTATGTGGACTACTACTACAAATAACTGCAAACAAAAATATGAGATGTCTTTAGAATAGTACTACGCAAAACAGTACTGTAGGTTAAATTATTACAAACCTACTACGAAGCAAATCAAATCATATTTAAACCAATAAGTACTAATGTTTTGATTGAGGCCGAAGTATGAGTCAGCGAAGCCTACAAATTTTATCAACAGCACCTACGACGATAGAGATGGTGTGTGCTCATCGGCGCCTTTTAATTCAGCTAGCTAACGCGTACACAGGCAGCGCCCTTCGCGTGGCCTTGTATACCGCAGCTGAAAATGAAGGCAAAATGAAATTTGAGCGGTGCATTTTAAGTACGATGTGTTGACCACATACAGTGTGTACACCACATATTGCAATATTAGCGAATCGACGCCGCCATCGCTGCGCTCGGCAGCCAGTAGAACGCGCGTTTTAGCGTGAGGATTATTAACCCTAGCCCGTTACGGACGTTACAGACGGACAACACACTCCACTAGAAGGGTAAGACTAGCCGTTCGCCGCCGCTACGCGGCGGAGGTGGCAGGCTGTAGTCCCAGGGGAAATGGGCTCACGCCTTCGCTGCGCTCCGGCGTAAACATGTTTTATGTAAACGTTATGTACTAAATGCATATGAAATTAAACATTCCTACTCCGAACCAAAGATCTGCCTGTAGACAATGTTCTGGGCGTAGACCCCATCCTCCTCCTCCAGCTTTGGGTACTCGACCAGCGCCTTGAATCTTGATCTTGAAGTAACTCGCGACATCGCAACGTACAGCTGCCCGTGGGAGAAGCAAGGCGTAGCAAGATACAGCCCCAAGTACTGCACCGTTTGTCCTTGCGCCTTGTTAATCGTCATCGCAAAGGCCGGTTGGACAGGAAACTGCTTGCGTCTCAAATGAAACGGAAAGCTCCGAATGTCTCCGTCACTGATGAAAACAATGCGGGGAATCAACACATGTTGCCCTTGTCGCTCACCGGTCATAATTGTGGCGTGGATGACATGTGGCTTGAGGGCCACAATTCGAAGCCGTGTTCCGTTGCACAGCCCTAGATCTGGATTCAGGTTCCGCATCATCATGATATGCATTCCTACCTTGAGGGTCAATTTGTGGGGAGGCATTCCACTGATATTCATCGAGTGGAGTACCTCCTGCTCGAAGAAATTGCCGTCACCGTCGTCTTGTACAGAGTCGGAAGACATGTATTCCCGCGCCTGTCCAGTTAATCGATCGGTCACCGCTTCATTGATGCGGTGCACGATTGCGTTCGTGGTCGTGAGGATCGTTCGGTTAGCGAAATACTCGTCGGTAGCAACCTCGGGGTTATTAATCTCGCCATACATCTCGTCGATGATCCGATCCATGCCTCTTGCAATAACGCCCGACGAATTTCCTGGATCTCATCCTCAAGCACAGTGGATTCTTCAATCACCATAT
>NW_003303741.1:978333-1084626 GCF_000142945.1 Phytophthora infestans T30-4
GTGTTTACATCGCCTCCAAAGCTGACGCATCGTATCCAGTGAGCTCACGTAGAAGTGATGCGTTGTGGCGAAGCGCTGCGCGAATCAATGTTGGGAACGACCCCAACTGAGGAAGCTCGTCGAAGTCAGCTACCGCATACCCACTCGCTTGAAGTAGTTCTTGAATGCTCATCAGCGTTTCAAATTCGACCAACGCCGACTTGAAGGGGTCCATCAAAGCCTGATGTTTGCGTGCGAAGTCTTGGGAAAGATCCGCGAAAAACCGATCCCATAGAACACCAACATTTGCTGGAGCTGAATACACCAGAATGGTGACGAAGAGCTGGCGTAGTTGATACGGCATTTGGAACTCAGCCGCTTCCGTCAAACACGAAACCCACTCGTTGTCATTCTCCAAGTAGCCAGCCTCCCGCGCCGCAATTTGGAATGTTGGGCAGACAATTCCGTTAACCGTTCTCAAGTCTTCAAACGACGTTGGACCTCTACGCTGACAGAGCAGTAGCCGAAGGTAGAACCGCTCCATATCACGAGGAGACACGTGAATCATGCGACCAACAGCAGCTTGATACTGTTTCCGGCGAACCCACCTTTTCGGTTGCCCTTTCTCCGGCGCTTTCCAGCAGAACTCTTTGGGGATATCCTGATACAACATCGTCCTGGCAATATGATTCTGAGGCTCTTCACTCGCACACAACTCAAAGAATCTGGTCAGCATCGTGTGACTACCACGTTCCAAAATCGCCTCCGGGTTTTCCGTCTCGCGAAAGCAAATTGTCTGGCCTGACTCGAGATGAACCGTCAGCTGTGTCACCGCATGGGTTTTCCCCTGAATTGTGAAATCGAGCAGGCGCATGCAAGCTTCCACCGGAGAAATGTACCGGGCGCTCAAGAAACGTAGAATCTCATTTGGTTCTCGACGCGCACTCTGTTGCCCTCCTCGGACTTCTTCCACAGTGAGTATAGCCATGTCGGGTCCTTTGTACACATACTTGTACAGGTATTTAACCGCAGTAATATCCGTGCACACTTCGACATTGATGTGGCAGTTGTACTTCTGGGATAAGTACGGGTTGTACGGTACAACCCACTGGTTGATCGTAGCATTGTCGTATTCTCTGCCTTTGAACTTTAGAACACCTTCTTGCTGTCGACGTCGTCTGTACACTGGATATCCATTGGCATTGGCTTGTGTAACTTCTGCTAAGGGCTTCGGATATCCTTTGGTGCACTTGCCGTCCTTCATACACGCGCAGAAAGGGTTTGCAGGCCCGCATGGACCATGGAGCATGCATGACATGACCGTCTCATACAGCTAAGGGTTTGTATCCTTATCTGGGATCTCAGCGCATACCATCTTGTCTACGATCTCGCGCGTTCGAGGTTTGTCTTCGTCAGCCAAAATAACCAGTACGTGAGCGTGGGGGAGGCCTCGTTTTTGAAACTCGACAACGTAAATCCGCGCGCGCACTCGTCCCAGAACGCCTTGGTTTAAATCGTCAAGCGTTGCTTGCAGTTTCTGCTGCCACACGCGAGCCACGATGTCTGGTCGATCTTGAGCTGTCTGGATATCGGAAGGTATCGCTTCAAGAATCTCGTCCCACTTAGGGTTGCACGTTTCAGTCAGGAAGACGTCGGGCCGTCCATACTCACGAACAATTGCCATCGAATCTTGATACGACTTGTACATGGACCGCGGGCTACCCAGGTGCGAAGCCGGTAGTATGATACGCTTGCCAACCTGATTAAGAAAGTGGGTTGGTCGTGCTCTACTGCCTCCGTCCCGGTCCGGGTGCACCAATCTGTTCTGGGCCCGGTCATATTCCGACAGCAGCACTTCTCCTTCCGCCAGAGCCAAAGTATCCTCATTGAGCAAAGCGTCTTGAACACCCCTGTATTGATCGGCGCGAAGTGTTTTCTGATTGTCGGCCACCCAGCGAAGCTGTTCTTGCTCACATTTTGCACGCTGATCTACACACCACTGTTGAAATAGACGCCCACCTTGGTGGAGAGCGGACTGATCATCCACTTTCTGATGAAGGCGGAACGCGACGTGTTCACGAAGCGACATCGCCGTCTTGTTTCGATACTCAGCACCATTCGCGAACTCGTCTGTGTAGGTCCAGCCCTTCTCTCCATATGGAAGGAGAAGCGGGTATTGGAGTGGATCGTAATCGGCGTGAGTCTCATACAAACGTAGCAGCCTTTGATCGCGTGTAAACAGAAGTAGATCCCGAGGCTGAGCCAGGTTGCCATCCTCAATGAGAGTCGCAGCCACTTCAGACACAGTGGGGCGATTATGCGTCCTTGGTCGCGAGGAGTTATCATGCAGACGGAAGACCAAGTCTACTGGAGTCTCCGTGTTGTGTTGACGCACTTGCTGCCCAAAGTGGAGGAACCGTTGCGCTAATGGGTTGTGCTCTGCCATCATTTTCTCGATGTCTAGTAGTGCAACACGATCCAGATCCGCGAATATACCAAGACGTCGCTCCGCGCGGCGTTGCATGTCTGGATCCATAATGTAGATCTGCGCAAACTTGGGTGCTACTCGCGCGCCTGTCCGACGGTCTATGTGGGGGAGGAGAGATCCTAGGTAGTGCCCCATAGCCCCTTGAATGCGATATGTGTACACCCCGTGTGTACCCGCAACGCTCTCGTCTTGATGCACATTTTGAAACGATCGGTTTGAGCACGAAGCACCAATCGATGTAAATGCGAAGGCTTGATTGTAGGCACGAATTTGACGGCGGAACTCGGGATCTCCGTACAGCTGAAGCAGCTTCCGTGGCGCGGGGTGCAGTGGAGGCAGATTTACCCTGCCTGCGAGACAGCATGATATCGCAGACTCCCCAGGCCACTTCCAAGCATTGCAGATCGGACAAACTGTTGTAGCCGGGAGCTTGTGTCGCCTGTTGACCACGTGGTCACCTGTTATCATGGACGCGTCGAAGTCTTCGAGGGAAATAAGAGCATGTCCATGACGGACACATTGTCGTCTAGTGCGCACCCGCTCGAGCTCGTACTGGCGCTCGTCTTGTGTCTGCTCAGCTCGTCGATCAGCATGCCATTGTCGGTCCAGCTCGCGTTCAGCATCTCGTTCTTGTCCCGACAGATCGGCCCGTCGATCGGCGTGCTGGTGGCGGTTTAGCTCACGTTCAGCGTCCCGGTCTTCTTGTGGTAGCTCCGCTCGGCGAACTGCATGCTGTTGGCGGTTTAGGTCGCGTTCGTATTGTCGCTGCTGTTCATTTAGCTCCGCCCTGTGTGCTGTTTGCTGCTGCCGATTATTCACTCGTTGTTCGTGAAGATCTTCTCCACGTAACCGAGCTCTTCGGGCACGCTTGCGCTCTGCGTCCTTTTTCCTCGCACGATCACGCTGAGAGAGTGACATATTAGCTCGTCTTGTGCGAGATCTCTGTGCGTCGCGTGTACGGTCGCGATCTGTCTGAGACAGTGTCCTGATAGCTCGTCTTTCGCGAGCTCGTTGCGCAGCTGACACCGGAATCGCTTCTTGAACAGGAGCTGGAGGTATTAAAAGCACTGCTAATGAAGCCACCTCGGTAGCTCCCGCTTGATACGCTGCCTCCATCTGGGCCGCAAACCGGCGCTGAAATATCACAGAATCGGACTCTTCCGTCTTTTACTCCCGCTCTTCAAAACGGCCAGCTTGACCTTCCGTAACTTCCGTAACCGCCGTAGCTTCTTGGTGCACACTGAGGGCTTGAAGCGCTTTGTTCAAGTCGCAGCGCTTCCTCCTGCGCTTGTTCATACGTCGCTTCCGTGCTTCCTTCTCCTCTTGCATGGGTGTCGCATTGATCAGTTCATTCTCGCGCAGAGCCTCCTCAAGTTCTTCCCGCGTCCTTTTCCGCTTAGCTCGATCCATAAGTCTGCGAACACGAAAACGTGACGCGTTAGACATAGTCTAAGTACACCGCACGTAGCAGTAGTTTTCATAATGTAGGGTGTGGGGACATCTGCGTACTACCCGGGATTGCTTGCTCCCATCAAGGTTATCTCCGATCACTTATCCCACAGTCACGGGCCGTGAGGTCCGGAGCGGTTTTAGTTTGCAAATTGTGCAGTCGAATCTCCAGGGTTGGGCCCCCGGATAGTACTGTAGCTTGAGGTGCGATATCCTTTTGCCAAAAAGGCGGCCGTTAATTGCAAAGGCTGGTTATTGATAGGCTATTACAGCCCCCATCCCATCTGTCGGTTAAAAGAGGCCAGTTACGGTACCCCTCCTGACCAACTGCACGCACGCAATGTGCGTGCCCATCAATAACCATTAACGACCGGCTCAACTGGTTCGCTGTCGGGTTTGCGGTCAATGGACCAGGTGCCAAATGTGCTCTCGCGCAGAGTGGGCGGTGGGATAAAGCCCCAAGAACCCAGAGGGCTCTGGAACTAAATCCCCATAGCACGGCTACCTACTTGCAGGATAAAATCCCGCAAGCTATAAGCTACCCCCTAAGCAGCCCCAGGAACCTCGGACTATCTGTGTATGTGTGTCTTGCTAGCTACTAATGCAAACTAACATGCATACACGCAGCGTACCTTGAGTAACGTGGCGTTCCACGGCTTCCGTTTTGAAAATGGGGGCAAAATGAAATTTGAACGGTGCTTTTAAGTACGATGTGTTGACCACATACAGTGTGTACACCACATATTGCAATTTTAGCGAATCGAGGCCGCCTTCGCTGCGCTCGGCAGCCAGTAGAACGCGCGTTTTAGCGTGAGGATTATTAACCCTAGCCCGTTGCGGACGGACTGACGGACGGACAGACACCAGACTCCACTAGGGGGGGTAAGACTAGCCGTTCACCGCCGCTACGCGGCGGAGTGGCATGGTTTGTTGGAGATGAGGTGGCCGCAACCTTAGTGCTTCTTGGTGTCGCGTGTTTTGAGAGCGTGGTTCACCCCGTAGATCTTGGCATCGTGTATTTAACCACTTGCCTTCCGTAGTCTCATTCGGCCCCGTATAATATCGTGGTGTGGAACGTTTCCGTTACCCCGTACTACAGGTTGGGTGTTGTTTTCTTCAATGGTCCATGCTCTTTCGTGCTCTTCCCGGCTTCGAGGTTCCTGCTCACCCATGGCCCACGCTGCTCAGCGGTTCTGTCCTCTCTCTTGTAAGTTCATGCTCTTTAGTACGGTCTTTTCGTTAAAGCTAACTGTTTTCCGTTCTCAAACGTTTATGTGGGTTGCACTGGCTTCGTGGTAGATACTATTTCGTTACCATTGGCCTTCCATCGCCGGTACTCTAACCAAAGGGTGCTATTCCGTGCTTTGGTGCCTCCATGCAGTCGTGGTTCCGTCGCCCGTGCATCGTGGTCTCCTGATGAAGTGTCATCGACCGCGGAATCACGCTATCGTGCAATCACGGTGTGGTAATGCTGTCTATGGTATTGTGCTCACGTAGTGTATCTGCGTTGTCCGTGTTGTCGTGTTCTACAATGGCAACGTGCTCCACAGTGTGCAGTCGTGGTCACCCCAAGCGCCCACCTCCCCGTTTATTTCGTCGCCGTTCGTGCAATCTAGTTCCTCCGTGGCTCGGTAAGCTCAGGTTCAACACTGGTATCGTTCTCCGCGGCACGGTGATTTTACGTCTATAGCTCTGCGGCTGCGTTCTCCCATGGCTTAGTGGCACAGCCCATGCTATCGTGCTAGCTTGTGGTGTCGCGGCTGGTCTGTCGTCCGTGTGCTTGTTAGGTACCGTAGTATCGTGCTCCCTGGCTTGGTGAGATCCGGTTCTACCCTGATAACGTGCTCTAATGCTCGATGACTTCCCGTTTTCGGATTCCCGCCGCTTCATGCCTGGTCCGGCGACCGTACTCCGTGCTCTTCCGTGGTGCTATGGGAGAGTTGCTGTCCATGCACTCTTACCGCTACGTGCGTGATCTTCCGTAGCCACCCTTTTTAGCATGCTGGGGTGTCTGTATATCTATTTCCCTTCCGTGGTCTGTACGCTCCCGTCATATTCTTGTCCCTCTGTCCTTTTCATAGCTGCGTGCACTTCCGTCTTTCACGCTACGCATACAACTTCGTGGTTTGCATCGGCTAAGACTTCTATCGTTGTCCATGGCCTTCCGTGCTTCGTGTTGCTCTTCTATCCCATCGTCTACATAGTGTGGGTCGGTGTTCTTACGTGTTTCGTGTTCTTGCTGAGTCACGTGCCTCCGCGCTAACTTAATCACAAACGCTGTTTCCATTTCGTTTGATGTACGCTACATATATTGTTGGAAAACTCGCACAATATCTTCAGGTCGCACACTACGCGCGCAAATACAAAGGAAGGTGATATTTCTCCCGGAGGCAGTGTGGGGTGCAGGGGTGTAAGCCACAATAGTCATATTTTAAAGTTTTCACATTATTAGTAATAGTAATACATGTATAATTGCTATTTATTATTAAACGCTGATATAATTATTATGTGTATTACTACTACAAATGACTGCAAGCAAAAATATGAAATGCCTTGATAATAGTACTAAGAAAAATAATATTGTAAGTTAAATTAGTACAACAGTACTACGAAGCCTAAAACATCATTATATATCCAATAAGTACTAAAGTTTCGATTGAGGCCGAAATATAAGTCACCAGGGCCTACAAAATTTGCAGCGGCTCCTACGACGATATTGTACGTGTGTGCTCATCGGCGCTATTTAATTATGCTAACTAACGCGTACACAGGAAGCGCCCTTCGCATGAGGTGGCGGCCCACAGTTGAAAATGGGGCAAAATGAAATTTGAACGGTGCATTTAAGTACGATGTGTAGACCACATATAATATGTACACCACATATTGCAATTTAAGCGAATCGAGGCCGCCTTCGCTGCGCTCGGCAGCCAGTAGAACGCCCGCATGAGCGTGAGTTTTATTAGCCCTACCCTCGGACGGACTTACGGACAGACAACACACGGGTAAGATATCGAGAAATGAAGTGGGGCGCTGTACCGACTCTGTTAAATACACGATAAAATATAGCTGGGTCTTACTATTGTAACCCACTATCCATAACGTGTATGGGGTTTCGGTAAATAGGCGCAACGAAATCCGCTCGCTTTGGGGGGGGGTAATAGTGCCGGCCGAAAGTGATAGAGAGAACTTTAAACGGGTGAGGACTTTATTCCTTGCTGATATGTTTAGTGTACCAGGTTAATATCGTATAACGCATCATCTAACCCTAAAGGATTTAACAGATCGACGTATTCGTCCATGTGCGGTTCCTTCGACCACTTTTCACGAAATTTAGCGCCAATCACATCGTGTTGGATATAAACCACGACGAGGGGTCTCTCGAGAAGCCTGCTATTTCAGCGCTCCGCATGATTGTTCCCTCATCCGTGTCTCGCCACGCGCGGAGCCCCCAATCGCAAACGGTGTCAGCACTTGGCATACGTGGGCTACCAAAGCGAGTGCATTCGACTCGGTCTGACTCTTTCCAAGCGTTATTTCCATGTACAATAGGTCCTTAAAACGACATCTTTAGTCCACTTGATCATCGCTTGCTTACGCTCACTGCTAACCGACTGCCTTTGATGAGGCATTATTGGAAATGACGGAAAAGTGTTTCTCTCTGTAGAATGGATGGTCAGCATAGCAGATTTGGTAGCTTTTATAAGGACTCTATTCGGGAGAGGCTTGTATTTAATAGTGCAGGCATGTAGCACCCCACAGGACACTATTCGGTAGGGGGCTTTTATTCGGGCGCGTCCGTTAGATGTGCGATTGTCAGATGCGACTGCATTCTAGAAGCGATGCTCATTCTAGAAGGGCTTGCCAAATCAGCGAATTTCAAGCAACGATGAAGTGGCGGAAAGCTATCGGTAGTGGATAAGAAGAGCATCGAATTGAATGTATTAGCGAAGTTGCTGTAAAATCTGGTACCATTACAGTCTGTGCTATTCGTAAGGACGTAGCGGTCAATTCGGTAAGAGTAGCCGTTCTCTAAATGATAGTTTTCGTAAGAATGTTCTTATCATAGGCTACCTTTGTTGGGGGCTCTTTTACACGTGGGAACATTTACTCGACCAGGAGCGAAGTATTCGAACCGGATAGTAATGGAGACAAAAAATACAAACGTGGTTTGTCTTTGGCTCGATGCATGATCCATAAAGTAGATGCAGTTTCGCGTGGGTATCATCAAGTTTAGCAAGCTGGAAGTTTGGAAACCAAGCGTACCAGCCTTTTGGAACATAGCCTGAATGCCTCATGACCAGGAAATTTATCGTAACCAAATCCAGATCGTAGATTTTTATGAGGTTGGTTTATTTCTCTTACAAACGTATATCCACCAGTAAACTTCGTAAATTCAAAGCTCGCTTCCTTACAGTTTATCTGTCTCGAGAAGCTAAGTTGGAAGACGAAAGCGAAATCAGTGCAAGAACATTGACGTAGGTAACGTAATGACTCGTAGAAAAAACAAATATCACAACTACAGCTTACATCTCCATCGGGGTTGCCTCCTTTTCCGCCTCCGACTCCGAAGGCTGTTGCTGCTGCAGCGTCCTGGTCTGTTGTCCTGGTTGCAGCTGTTGCTGGCGCTGTTGGTCCTTGATCGTCTTCTTCTGCGCCTCCCCGAACGGCGTCTGCTGCCACATCGTCTCGAACTCGTCGGGCGTGCCGCTCGAGCAGATGGCTTCGTGCTGACCCTCGTCGTCGGGGCGCATGCGGTTCCACGTCGTGCGCAGCTTCTTGCCCTCGATCTGGCGCTCGTGCACCGCTTTCAGACGGCCCGTCGAGTCTTCGTAGCGGCGCCGCGAGCTTGTCACGTGCTGGCCCTTGTCGTCCACGATGGACGAGTTGCTGAACGTGTAGGACGAGAAGGCGCGGCGGTACTGGCTGTCGGCATCGACATTCGAGCTGTCAGAGCTGTCGGACTGCTGCTTCTGCTTCTTGTTCGATGCCTTCGTGCTAGTGGTGACCTTGGCCTTGACGGTCTGTTTGTTCGGGTCGTTATCACGGGTCGGAGTCGGGTCGTGCGCTACGTTATCGGTCTCCTTTTCTGTCGGCTGTGTAGCGACCTCGCGGTGCTGCGTCGTCGGTCTCTGCTCGCGCCAAAACAGGCAGATCCCGGAAGAATTCGTCGTCGTCAACATTGCTGGGCGCCGCCAGCATCTCGTTGCCCATGTCGAAGGGGAAGCGCGAGCGGCTCATGAGGTTGCTCATGTGCTCGAGGTCCATCATGGACTGCTCCAGAGACGACATGGGGTACCAGAAGCGCGGTCGGACGAGATCCCACGTGCTGAACATGGCTGGAGAGTTGGTATAGTTCGGGTTGGTAGTGTAGTTGAGCGGTATACGGTGGCTTGGTTAGCCTTGGTTTTGACGTTTGGTTGCTTGTTTGCACGCTGTAAGCAGTAGATGGCAAATTCAGAAATGACGTGGTAACGCAGTCGGAGTTAGCGGACTTCAACTTCAACGTAGCCGATAAAAAAGGGTCTCGAAAATTTTAGAAGTGGTCAGAATATTCGGTAGAAATCTATGACCAGCTAGAATTAATAAATTTGGCGGAGCAGCAACAAAACAACACATAAAATAGTGCTCGGCCAATAGAAATTTTTATCGGCCGAGCACTATTTTTGCCTACTCTCAAAATCTAGATGTGCGATTGTCAGATGCGACTGCATTCTAGAAGCGATTGCTCATTCTAGAAGGGCTTGCCAAATCAACGAATTTCAAGCAACGATGAAGTGGCGGAAAGCTATCGGTAGTGGATAAGAAGAGCATCGAATTGAATGTATTAGCGAAGTTGCTGTAAAATCTGGTACCATTACAGTCTGTGCTATTCGTAAGGACGTAGCGGTCAATTCGGTAAGAGTAGCCGTTCTCTAAATGATAGTTTTCGTAACAATGTTCTTATCGTAGGCTACCTTTGTTGGGGGCTCTTTTACACGTGGGAACATTTACTCGACCAGGAGCGAAGTATTCGAACCGGATAGTAATGGAGACAAAAAATACAAACTTGGTTTGTCTTTGGCTCGATGCATGATCCATGAAGTAGATGCAGTTTCGCGTGGGTATCATCAAGTTTAGCAAGCTGGAAGTTTGGAAACCAAGCGTACCAGCCTTTTGGAACATAGCCTGAATGCCTCATGACCAGGAAATTTATCGTAACCAAATCCAGATCGTAGATTTTTATGAGGTTGGTTTATTTCTCTTACAAACGTATATCCACCAGTAAACTTCGTAAATTCAAAGCTCGCTTCCTTACAGTTTATGTGTCTCGAGAAGCTAAGTTGGAAGACGAAAGCGAAATCAGTGCAAGAACATTGACGTAGGTAACGTAATGACTCGTAGAAAAAAACAAATATCACAACTACAGCTTACATCTCCATCGGGGTTGCCTCCTTTTCCGCCTCCGACTCCGAAGGCTGTTGCTGCTGCAGCGTCCTGGTCTGTTGTCCTGGTTGCAGCTGTTGCTGGCGCTGTTGGTCCTTGATAGTCTTCTTCTGCGCCTCCCCGAACGGCGTCTGCTGCCACATCGTCTCGAACTCGTCGGGCGTGCCGCTCGAGCAGATGGCTTCGTGCTGACCCTCGTCGTCGGGGCGCATGCGGTTCCACGTCGTGCGCAGCTTCTTGCCCTCGATCTGGCGCTCGTGCACCGCTTTCAGACGGCCCGTCGAGTCTTCGTAGCGGCGCCGCGAGCTTGTCACGTGCTGGCCCTTGTCGTCCACGATGGACGAGTTGCTGAACGTGTAGGACGAGAAGGCGCGGCGGTACTGGCTGTCGGCATCGACATTCGAGCTGTTAGAGTTGTCGGACTGCTGCTTCTGCTTCTTGTTCGATGCCTTCGTGCTAGTGGTGACCTTGGCCTTGACGGTCTGTTTGTTCGGGTCGTTATCACGGGTCGGAGTCGGGTCGTGCGCTACGTTATCGGTCTCCTTTTCTGTCGGCTGTGTAGCGACCTCGCGGTGCTGCGTCGACGGTCTCTGCTCGCGCCAAAACAGGCAGATCCCGGAAGAATTCGTCGTCGTCAACATTGCTGGGCGCCGCCAGCATCTCGTTGCCCATGTCGAAGGGGAAGCGCGAGCGGCTCATGAGGTTGCTCATGTGCTCGAGGTCCATCATGGACTGCTCCAGAGACGACATGGGGTACCAGAAGCGCGGTCGGACGAGATCCCACGTGCTGAACATGGCTGGAGAGTTGGTATAGTTCGGGTTGGTAGTGTAGTTGAGCGGTATACGGTGGCTTGGTTAGCCTTGGTTTTGACGTTTGGTTGCTTGTTTGCACGCTGTAAGCAGTAGATGGCAAATTCAGAAATGACGTGGTAACGCAGTCGGAGTTAGCGGACTTCAACTTCAACGTAGCCGATAAAAAAGGGTCTCGAAAATTTTAGAAGTGGTCAGAATATTCGGTAGAAATCTATGACCAGCTAGAATTAATAAATTTGGCGGAGCAGCAACAAAACAACACATAAAATAGTGCTCGGCCAATAGAAATTTTTATCGGCCGAGCACTATTTTTGCCTACTCTCAAAATCTAGATGTGCGATTGTCAGATGCGACTGCATTCTAGAAGCGATTGCTCATTCTAGAAGGGCTTGCCATATCAACGAATTTCAAGCAACGATGAAGTGGCGGAAGCTATCGGTAGTGGATAAGAAGAGCATCGAATTGAATGTATTAGCGAAGTTGCTGTAAAATCTGGTACCATTACAGTCTGTGCTATTCGTAAGGACGTAGCGGTCAATTCGGTAAGAGTAGCCGTTCTCTAAATGATAGTTTTCGTAAGAATGTTCTTATCATAGGCTACCTTTGTTGGGGGCTCTTTTACACGTGGGAACATTTACTCGACCAGGAGCGAAGTATTCGAACAGGATAGTAATGGAGACAAAAAATACAAACTTGGTTTGTCTTTGGCTCGATGCATGATCCATAAAGTAGATGCAGTTTCGCGTGGGTATCATCAAGTTTAGCAAGCTGGAAGTTTGGAAACCAAGCGTACCAGCCTTTTGGAACATAGCCTGAATGCCTCATGACCAGGAAATTTATCGTAACCAAATCCAGATCGTAGATTTTTATGAGGTTGGTTTATTTCTCTTACAAACGTATATCCACCAGTAAACTTCGTAAATTCAAAGCTCGCTTCCTTACAGTTTATCTGTCTCGACCAGCTAAGTTGGAAGACGAAAGCGAAATCAGTGCAAGAACATTGACGTAGGTAACGTAATGACTCGTAGAAAAAAACAAAAATCACAACTACAGCTTACATCTCCATCGGGGTTGCCTCCTTTTCCGCCTCCGACTCCGAAGGCTGTTGCTGCTGCAGCGTCCTGGTCTGTTGTCCTGGTTGCAGCTGTTGCTGGCGCTGTTGGTCCTTGATAGTCTTCTTCTGCGCCTCCCCGAACGGCGTCTGCTGCCACATCGTCTCGAACTCGTCGGGCGTGCCGCTCGAGCAGATGGCTTCGTGCTGACCCTCGTCGTCGGGGCGCATGCGGTTCCACGTCGTGCGCAGCTTCTTGCCCTCGATCTGGCGCTCGTGCACCGCTTTCAGACGGCCCGTCGAGTCTTCGTAGCGGCGCCGCGAGCTTGTCACGCGCTGGCCCTTGTCGTCCACGATGGACGAGTTGCTGAACGTGTAGGACGAGAAGGCGCGGCGGTACTGGCTGTCGGCATCGACATTCGAGCTGTCAGAGCTGTCGGACTGCTGCTTCTGCTTCTTGTTCGATGCCTTCGTGCTAGTGGTGACCTTGGCCTTGACGGTCTGTTTGTTCGGGTCGTTATCACGGGTCGGAGTCGGGTCGTGCGCTACGTTATCGGTCTCCTTATCTGTCGGCTGTGTAGCGACCTCGCGGTGCTGCGTCGTCGGTCTCTGCTCGCGCAAAAGCACAGGCAGATCCCGGAAGAATTCGTCGTCGTCAACATTGCTGGGCGCCGCCAGCATCTCGTTGCCCATGTCGAAGGGGAAGCGCGAGCGGCTCATGAGGTTGCTCATGTGCTCGAGGTCCATCATGGACTGCTCCAGAGACGACATGGGGTACCAGAAGCGCGGTCGGACGAGATCCCACGTGCTGAACATGGCTGGAGAGTTGGTATAGTTCGGGTTGGTAGTGTAGTTGAGCGGTATACGGTGGCTTGGTTAGCCTTGGTTTTGACGTTTGGTTGCTTGTTTGCACGCTGTAAGCAGTAGATGGCAAATTCAGAAATGACGTGGTAACGCAGTCGGAGTTAGCGGACTTCAACTTCAACGTAGCCGATAAAAAAGGGTCTCGAAAATTTTAGAAGTGGTCAGAATATTCGGTAGAAATCTATGACCAGCTAGAATTAATAAATTTGGCGGAGCAGCAACAAAACAACACATAAAATAGTGCTCGGCCAATAGAAATTTTTATCGGCCGAGCACTATTTTTGCCTACTCTCAAAATCTAAATGTGCGATTGTCAGATGCGACTGCATTCTAGAAGCGATTGCTCATTCTAGAAGGGCTTGCCAAATCAACGAATTTCAAGCAACGATGAAGTGGCGGAAGCTATCGGTAGTGGATAAGAAGAGCATCGAATTGAATGTATTAGCGAAGTTGCTGTAAAATCTGGTACCATTACAGTCTGTGCTATTCGTAAGGACGTAGCGGTCGATTCGGTAAGAGTAGCCGTTCTCTAAATGATAGTTTTCGTAAGAATGTTCTTATCATAGGCTACCTTTGTTGGGGGCTCTTTTACACGTGGGAACATTTACTCGACCAGGAGCGAAGTATTCGAACAGGATAGTAATGGAGACAAAAAATACAAACTTGGTTTGTCTTTGGCTCGATGCATGATCCATGAAGTAGATGCAGTTTCGCGTGGGTATCACCAAGTTTAGCAAGCTGCAAGTTTTGAAACCAAGCGTACCAGCTTTTGGAACATAGCCTGACTACCTCATGGCTGATACATAAATCGTAATCAAATCCAGATCGTAGTTTTTTATATAAGGATGTACCTTACTTTTTGTTTATACTGGGAATGCCTCATAGAAGTATGGACAGCCCACCCCGGATTAATTCGACGGTACTGTGTAGATTGAAACGCGTAATGTAACCTGGGTGAACATTCGTGTCACCGGCAAAAAAAGAAATTCTAGTTGCTAAAACGTATTTCTCAATGGATGAGTATGATAAATTCGTGAGTTGTTGACAAAAAGATTCTCGGTCTTTGGCGTATTGTTCAGACGCCCCGGAGAGGCATAAAAGCTCGGGCATTTGCTCACAAACACAGAAAAATGAAAACAAAAAGTCACGTATTGTATGTTTTTAAATAAGCATACATACGGGGGGTCAAATGTGGGTCATTTGGTTAGGCCGTGAAGGCAGGTAGCGTACTGCTCTAATATGAAATATTGCTCACTGCCACCGAGAATTCCTGAGGTGTATTGTGCAAATTCAGTCACTGAGCAATACTTTCGCGTGTTCACAAGTATTCGGATCTGAAGCAGTCGCCAGACCATTTTTCATCAAGTAGGAGGTTGTTCTCAACAAATTTGGCAACAAAAGAAATAAAAAATAGTTGAAAAATGGAACTGAGGGAAGCCCAAGAAAAGCAGTTTGTGCTTCCGACGCAGCTTCTGGGGACCGGATAGATTTATTTAAGAAATTGTATTCCGAAGAAAGAATGCTTATCCTCACAAATTTATCCAGTGAATCCAGGCACAAGTTGTCCGGTATGGCAATTGATAGTTGATATAGACACAGGTTAGACTATCTTTTAACTTAAATTTATGCCTATCGAAACTTGAAAAGGAAACAGAAAAAAACTGTATTTGAATTCCCCTGTGAAAGTCGCAGACGACTTACAAACGTATATCCACCAGTAAACTTCGTAAATTTAAAGCTCGCTTCCTTACAGTTTATTTGTCTCGAGAAGCTGTAAGGAAGCGTTTCGATCCACGTAAACAATGAAGAACCGTACTGCTGTGCAAAAGTACTCGTTAAACTATACATGTACAGTAGAGTAATAATAGAAGCTTTTTTCATTCTGTTTATTATCGAAAAAGTTGGACGACGAAAGCGAAATCAGTGCAAGAATATTGACGTAGGTAACGTTAATGACTCGTAGGAAATAACAAATATCACAACTACAGCTTACATCTCCATCGGGGTTGCCTCCTTTTCCGCCTCCGACTCCGAAGGCTGTTGCTGCTGCAGCGTCCTGGTCTGTTGTCCTGGTTGCAGCTGTTGCTGGCGCTGTTGGTCCTTGATAGTCTTCTTCTGCGCCTCCCCGAACGGCGTCTGCTGCCACATCGTCTCGAACTCGTCGGGCGTGCCGCTCGAGCAGATGGCTTCGTGCTGACCCTCGTCGTCGGGGCGCATGCGGTTCCACGTCGTGCGCAGCTTCTTGCCCTCGATCTGGCGCTCGTGCACCGCTTTCAGACGGCCCGTCGAGTCTTCGTAGCGGCGCCGCGAGCTTGTCACGCGCCGGCCCTTGTCGTCCACGATGGACGAGTTGCTGAACGTGTAGGACGAGAAGGCGCGGCGGTACTGGCTGTCGGCATCGACATTCGAGCTGTCAGAGCTGTCGGACTGCTGCTTTCTGCTTCTTGTTCGATGCCTTCGTGCTAGTGGTGACCTTGGCCTTGACGGTCTGTTTGTTCGGGTCGTTATCACGGGTCGGAGTCGGGTCGTGCGCTACGTTATCGGTCTCCTTTTCTGTCGGCTGTGTAGCGACCTCGCGGTGCTGCGTCGTCGGTCTCTGCTCGCGCAAAAGCACAGGCAGATCCCGGAAGAATTCGTCGTCGTCAACATTGCTGGGCGCCGCCAGCATCTCGTTGCCCATGTCGAAGGGGAAGCGCGAGCGGCTCATGAGGTTGCTCATGTGCTCGAGGTCCATCATGGACTGCTCCAGAGACGACATGGGGTACCAGAAGCGCGGTCGGACGAGATCCCACGTGCTGAACATGGCTGGAGAGTTGGTATAGTTCGGGTTGGTAGTGTAGTTGAGCGGTATACGGTGGCTTGGTTAGCCTTGGTTTTGACGTTTGGTTGCTTGTTTGCACGCTGTAAGCAGTAGATGGCAAATTCAGAAATGACGTGGTAACGCAGTCGGAGTTAGCGGACTTCAACTTCAACGTAGCCGATAAAAAAGGGTCTCGAAAATTTTAGAAGTGGTCAGAATATTCGGTAGAAATCTATGACCAGCTAGAATTAATAAATTTGGCGGAGCAGCAACAAAACAACACATAAAATAGTGCTCGGCCAATATAAATTTTTATCGGCCGAGCACTATTTTTGCCTACTCTCAAAATCTAGTTGTGCGATTGTCAGATGCGACTGCATTCTAGAAGCGATTGCTCATTCTAGAAGGGCTTGCCAAATCAACGAATTTCAAGCAACGATGAAGTGGCGGAAGCTATCGGTAGTGGATAAGAAGAGCATCGAATTGAATGTATTAGCGAAGTTGCTGTAAAATCTGGTACCATTACAGTCTGTGCTATTCGTAAGGACGTAGCGGTCGATTCGGTAAGAGTAGCCGTTCTCTAAATGATATGTTTCGTAACAATGTTCTTATCGTAGGCTACCTTTGTTGGGGGCTCTTTTACACGTGGGAACATTTACTCGACCAGGAGCGAAGTATTCGAACCGGATAGTAATGGAGACAAAAAATACAAACTTGGTTTGTCTTTGGCTCGATGCATGATCCATGAAGTAGATGCAGTTTCGCGTGGGTATCACCAAGTTTAGCAAGCTGCAAGTTTTGAAACCAAGCGTACCAGCTTTTGGAACATAGCCTGACTACCTCATGGCTGATACATAAATCGTAATCAAATCCAGATCGTAGTTTTTTATATAAGGATGTACCTTACTTTTTGTTTATACTGGGAATGCCTCATAGAAGTATGGACAGCCCACCCCGGATTAATTCGACGGTACTGTGTAGATTGAAACGCGTAATGTAACCTGGGTGAACATTCGTGTCACCGGCAAAAAAAGAAATTCTAGTTGCTAAAACGTATTTCTCAATGGATGAGTATGATAAATTCGTGAGTTGTTGACAAAAAGATTCTCGGTCTTTGGCGTATTGTTCAGACGCCCCGGAGAGGCATAAAAGCTCGGGCATTTGCTCACAAACACAGAAAAATGAAAACAAAAAGTCACGTATTGTATGTTTTTAAATAAGCATACATACGGGGGGTCAAATGTGGGTCATTTGGTTAGGCCGTGAAGGCAGGTAGCGTACTGCTCTAATATGAAATATTGCTCACTGCCACCGAGAATTCCTGAGGTGTATTGTGCAAATTCAGTCACTGAGCAATACTTTCGCGTGTTCACAAGTATTCGGATCTGAAGCAGTCGCCAGACCATTTTTCATCAAGTAGGAGGTTGTTCTCAACAAATTTGGCAACAAAAGAAATAAAAAATAGTTGAAAAATGGAACTGAGGGAAGCCCAAGAAAAGCAGTTTGTGCTTCCGACGCAGCTTCTGGGGACCGGATAGATTTATTTAAGAAATTGTATTCCGAAGAAAGAATGCTTATCCTCACAAATTTATCCAGTGAATCCAGGCACAAGTTGTCCGGTATGGCGACTGCTAGTTGATATAGACACAGGTTAGACTATCTTTTAACTTAAATTTATGCCTATCGAAACTTGAAAAGGAAACAGAAAAAAACTGTATTTGAATTCCCCTGTGAAAGTCGCAGACGACCTAGTTTCTCTTACAAACGTATATCCACCAGTAAACTTCGTAAATTTAAAGCTCGCTTCCTTACAGTTTATTTGTCTCGAGAAGCTGTAAGGAAGCGTTTCGATCCACGTAAACAATGAAGAACCGTACTGCTGTGCAAAAGTACTCGTTAAACTATACATGTACAGTAGAGTAATAATAGAAGCTTTTTTCATTCTGTTTATTATCGAAAAAGTTGGACGACGAAAGCGAAATCAGTGCAAGAATATTGACGTAGGTAACGTTAATGACTCGTAGGAAATAACAAATATCACAACTACAGCTTACATCTCCATCGGGGTTGCCTCCTTTTCCGCCTCCGACTCCGAAGGCTGTTGCTGCTGCAGCGTCCTGGTCTGTTGTCCTGGTTGCAGCTGTTGCTGGCGCTGTTGGTCCTTGATAGTCTTCTTCTGCGCCTCCCCGAACGGCGTCTGCTGCCACATCGTCTCGAACTCGTCGGGCGTGCCGCTCGAGCAGATGGCTTCGTGCTGACCCTCGTCGTCGGGGCGCATGCGGTTCCACGTCGTGCGCAGCTTCTTGCCCTCGATCTGGCGCTCGTGCACCGCTTTCAGACGGCCCGTCGAGTCTTCGTAGCGGCGCCGCGAGCTTGTCACGCGCCGGCCCTTGTCGTCCACGATGGACGAGTTGCTGAACGTGTAGGACGAGAAGGCGCGGCGGTACTGGCTGTCGGCATCGACATTCGAGCTGTCAGAGCTGTCGGACTGCTGCTTCTGCTTCTTGTTCGATGCCTTCGTGCTAGTGGTGACCTTGGCCTTGACGGTCTGTTTGTTCGGGTCGTTATCACGGGTCGGAGTCGGGTCGTGCGCTACGTTATCGGTCTCCTTTTCTGTCGGCTGTGTAGCGACCTCGCGGTGCTGCGTCGTCGGTCGCTCGCGCAAAAGCACAGGCAGATCCCGGAAGAATTCGTCGTCGTCAACATTGCTGGGCGCCGCCAGCATCTCGCTGCCCATGTCGAAGGGGAAGCGCGAGCGGCTCATGAGGTTGCTCATGTGCTCGAGGTCCATCATGGACTGCTCCAGAGACGACATGGGGTACCAGAAGCGCGGTCGGACGAGATCCCACGTGCTGAACATGGCTGGAGAGTTGGTATAGTTCGGGTTGGTAGTGTAGTTGAGCGGTATACGGTGGCTTGGTTAGCCTTGGTTTTGACGTTTGGTTGCTTGTTTGCACGCTGTAAGCAGTAGATGGCAAATTCAGAAATGACGTGGTAACGCAGTCGGAGTTAGCGGAGTCTTGCGATCTTCCACTTCAACGTAGCCGATAAAAAAGGGTCTCGAAAATTTTAGAAGTGGTCAGAATATTCGGTAGAAATCTATGACCAGCTAGAATTATTATATTTGGCAGAACAGCAATAAAACAACCCATTTCTATTGGCCGAGTACTATTTTTGCCAGCTCTAAAAAAGCTAGATGCGCAATTGTCAGATTCTAGAAGCGATTGATCATTCTAGAAGGGCTTGCCAAATCAGAAATATAGAAAAGGAGAGCCTCGACTTGAATGTATTAGGTAAAATCTGGTACCATTACTGTCTGCTATTCGTTAGGCTTAGCGGTCAATTCGGTAAAGTAGCCGTTCTCTAAATGGTATTTTTTTTAAGAATCTTCTTATCGCAGGCTATCTGGCGGCTCTTTTACACGTGGGAGCATTAGCTCGACCAGAAGCGAAGTACCCTAACAGGATACTGTTGGAAAGATAACTATGAACTCGGTTTGTCTCTGGATCGATGCACGATGCACGATGCACGATGCTCGAGTTACGAGTCACGAGTCACGACCCGTGAAGCAGATGCAGCTTCGCATACTCGATGCACGTGTCACGACCACCCATGAAGCAGATGCTGCTTCGCGTGAGCATCATCAACTTTAGCAAGCTGGAAGTTTGGAAACCAAGCGTACCAGCCTTTTGGAACATAGCCTGACTGCCTCATGACCAGGAAATTTATCGTAACCAAATCCAGATCGTAGTTTTTTATGAGGATGTACTACCGTACTTTGCTTTGGTTTATTTCTCTTACAAACGTATATCCACCAGTAAACTTCGTAAATTTAAAGCTCGCTTCCTTACAGTTTATCTGTCTCGAGAAGCTGTAAGGAAGCGTTTCGATCCACGTAAACAATGAAGAACCGTACTGCTGTGCAAAAGTACTCGTTAAACTATACAGTAGAGTAATAATGGAAGCTTTTCATTATGTTTATTATCGAAAAAGTTGGACGACGAAAGCGAAATCAGTGCAAGAATATTGACGTAGGTAACGTTAATGACTCGTAGAAAATAACAAATATCACAACTACAGTTTACTCCTCCTTCGGGGTTGCCTCCTTTTCCGCCTCCGACTCCGAAGGCTGTTGCTGCTGCAGCGTCTTGGTCTGTTGTCCTGGTTGCAGCTGTTGCTGCACTGTTGGTCCTTGATCGTCTTCTTCTGCGTCTCGCCAAACGGCGTCTGCTGCCACAGAGTCTCGAACTCGTCGGGCGTGCCGCTCGAGCAGATGGCTTCGTGCTGACCCTCGTCGTCGGGGTGCATGCGGTTCCACGTCGTACGCAGCTTCTTGCCCTCGATCTGTCGCTCGTGCACCGCTTTCAGACGGCCCGTCGAGTCTTCGTAGCGGCGCCGCGAACTTGTCACGCGCCGGCCCTTGTCGTCCACGATGGACGTGTTGCTGAACGTGTAGGACGAGAAGGCGCGGCGGTACTGGCTGTCGGCATCGACATTCGAGCTGTCAGAGTTGTCGGACTGCTGCTTCTGCTTCTTGCTCGATGCCTTCGTGCTAGTGGTGACCTTGGCCTTGACGGTCTGTTTGTTCGGGTCGTTATCACGGGTCGGAGTCGGGTCGTGCGCTACGCTATCGGTCTCCTTTTCTGTCGGCTGTGTAGCGACCTCGCGGTGCTGCGTCGCCGGTCTCTGCTCGCGCAAAAGCACAGGCAGATCCCGGAAGAATTCGTCGTCGTCAACATTGCTGGGCGCCGCCAGCATCTCGCTGCCCATGTCGAAGGGGAAGCGCGAGCGGCTCATGAGGTTGCTCATGTGCTCGAGGTCCATCATGGACTGCTCCAGAGACGACATGGGGTACCAGAAGCGCGGTCGGACGAGATCCCACGTGCTGAACATGGCTGGAGAGTTGGTATAGTTCGGGCTGGTAGTGTAGTTGAGCGGTATACGGTGGCTTGGTCAGTCTTGGTTTTGACGTTTGGTTGCTTGTTTGCTCGCTGTGTGCAGTAGCTGGCAAATTCAGAATTGACGTGGTACCACAGTCGGAGTTAGCGGAGTCTTGCGATCTTCCACTTCAACGTAGCCGATAAAAAAGGGTCTCGAAGGTTTAGAAGTGGTCAGAATATTCGGTAGAAATCTATGACCAGCTAGAATTAATATATTTGGCAGAACAGCAATAAAACAACCCGTTTCTATTGGCCGAGTACTATTTTTGCCAACTCTTAAATATCTCGACGCGCGGTTGTCAGATGCGACTGCATTCTAGAAGCGATTGCTCATTCTAGAAGGGCTTGCCAAATCAGAAATATAGAAAAGGAGAGCCTCGACTTGAATGTATTAGGTAAAATATGGTACCATTACAGTCTTTTCTATTCGTAAGGCTTAGCGGTCAATTCGGTAAAAGTAGCCGTTCTCTAAATGATATTTTTGTAAGAATGTTCATATCGTAGGCTACCTTTGTTGGGGACTCTTTTACACGTGGGAACATTTACTCGACCAGGAGCGAAGTATTCGAACCGGATAGTAATGGAGACAAAAAATACAAACTTGGGTTTGTCTTTGGTTCGATGCATGATCCATGAAGTAAATGCAGTTTCGCGTGGGTATCATCAAGTTTAGCAAGCTGCAAGTTTTGAAACCAAGCGTACCAGCTTTTGGAACATAGCCTGACTACCTCATGGCTGATACATAAATCGTAATCAAATCCAGATCGTAGTTTTTTATATAAGGATGTACCTTACTTTTTGTTTATACTGGGAATGCCTCATAGAAGTATGGACAGCCCACCCCGGATTAATTCGACGGTACTGTGTAGATTGAAAACGCGTAATGTAACCTGGGTGAACATTCGTGTCACCGGCAAAAAAAGAAATTCTAGTTGCTAAAACGTATTTCTCAATGGATGAGTATGATAAATTCGTGAGTTGTTGACAAAAAGATTCTCGGTCTTTGGCGTATTGTTCAGACGCCCCGGAGAGGCATAAAAGCTCGGGCATTTGCTCACAAACACAGAAAAATGAAAACAAAAAGTCACGTATTGTATGTTTTTAAATAAGCATACATACGGGGGGTCAAATGTGGGTCATTTGGTTAGGCCGTGAAGGCAGGTAGCGTACTGCTCTAATATGAAATATTGCTCACTGCCACCGAGAATTCCTGAGGTGTATTGTGCAAATTCAGTCACTGAGCAATACTTTCGCGTGTTCACAAGTATTCGGATCTGAAGCAGTCGCCAGACCATTTTTCATCAAGTAGGAGGTTGTTCTCAACAAATTTGGCAACAAAAGAAATAAAAAATAGTTGAAAAATGGAACTGAGGGAAGCCCAAGAAAAGCAGTTTGTGCTTCCGACGCAGCTTCTGGGGACCGGATAGATTTATTTAAGAAATTGTATTCCGAAGAAAGAATGCTTATCCTCACAAATTTATCCAGTGAATCCAGGCACAAGTTGTCCGGTATGGCGTCCCCTTGTATCATTGATGAATTGATAGTTGATATAGACACAGGTTAGACTATCTTTTAACTTAAATTTATGCCTATCGAAACTTGAAAAGGAAACAGAAAAAAACTGTATTTGAATTCCCCTGTGAAAGTCGCAGACGACCTAGTTTCTCTTACAAACGTATATCCACCAGTAAACTTCGTAAATTTAAAGCTCGCTTCCTTACAGTTTATTTGTCTCGAGAAGCTGTAAGGAAGCGTTTCGATCCACGTAAACAATGAAGAACCGTACTGCTGTGCAAAAGTACTCGTTAAACTATACATGTACAGTAGAGTAATAATAGAAGCTTTTTTCATTCTGTTTATTATCGAAAAAGTTGGACGACGAAAGCGAAATCAGTGCAAGAATATTGACGTAGGTAACGTTAATGACTCGTAGGAAATAACAAATATCACAACTACAGCTTACATCTCCATCGGGGTTGCCTCCTTTTCCGCCTCCGACTCCGAAGGCTGTTGCTGCTGCAGCGTCCTGGTCTGTTGTCCTGGTTGCAGCTGTTGCTGGCGCTGTTGGTCCTTGATAGTCTTCTTCTGCGCCTCCCCGAACGGCGTCTGCTGCCACATCGTCTCGAACTCGTCGGGCGTGCCGCTCGAGCAGATGGCTTCGTGCTGACCCTCGTCGTCGGGGCGCATGCGGTTCCACGTCGTGCGCAGCTTCTTGCCCTCGATCTGGCGCTCGTGCACCGCTTTCAGACGGCCCGTCGAGTCTTCGTAGCGGCGCCGCGAGCTTGTCACGTGCTGGCCCTTGTCGTCCACGATGGACGAGTTGCTGAACGTGTAGGACGAGAAGGCGCGGCGGTACTGGCTGTCGGCATCGACATTCGAGCTGTCAGAGCTGTCGGACTGCTGCTTCTGCTTCTTGTTCGATGCCTTCGTGCTAGTGGTGACCTTGGCCTTGACGGTCTGTTTGTTCGGGTCGTTATCACGGGTCGGAGTCGGGTCGTGCGCTACGTTATCGGTCTTCTTTTTCTGTCGGCTGTGTAGCGACCTCGCGGTGCTGCGTCGTCGGTCTCTGCTCGCGCAAAAGCACAGGCAGATTCCGGAATAATTCGTCGTCGTCAACATTGCTGGGGCGCCGCCAGCATCTCGTTGCCCATGTCGAAGGGGAATGCGCGAGCGGCTCATGAGGTTGCTCATGTGCTCGAGGTCCATCATGGACTGCTCCAGAGACGACATGGGGTACCAGAAGCGCGGTCGGACGAGATCCCACGTGCTGAACATGGCTGGAGAGTTGGTATAGTTCGGGTTGGTAGTGTAGTTGAGCGGTATACGGTGGCTTGGTTAGCCTTGGTTTTGACGTTTGGTTGCTTGTTTGCACGCTGTAAGCAGTAGATGGCAAATTCAGAAATGACGTGGTAACGCAGTCGGAGTTAGCGGACTTCAACTTCAACGTAGCCGATAAAAAAGGGTCTCGAAAATTTTAGAAGTGGTCAGAATATTCGGTAGAAATCTATGACCAGCTAGAATTAATAAATTTGGCGGAGCAGCAACAAAACAACACATAAAATAGTGCTCGGCCAATAGAAATTTTTATCGGCCGAGCACTATTTTTGCCTACTCTCAAAATCTAGATGTGCGATTGTCAGATGCGACTGCATTCTAGAAGCGATTACTCATTCTAGAAGGGCTTGCCAAATCAACGAATTTCAAGCAACGATGAAGTGGCGGAAGCTATCGGTAGTGGATAAGAAGAGCATCGAATTGAATGTATTAGCGAAGGTGCTGTAAAATCTGGTACCATTACAGTCTGTGCTATTCGTAAGGACGTAGCGGTCGATTCGGTAAGAGTAGCCGCTCTCTAAATGATATGTTTCGTAACAATGTTCTTATCGTAGGCTACCTTTGTTGGGGGCTCTTTTACACGTGGGAACATTTACTCGACCAGGAGCGAAGTATTCGAACCGGATAGTAATGGAGACAAAAAATACAAACTTGGTTTGTCTTTGGCTCGATGCATGATCCATGAAGTAGATGCAGTTTCGCGTGGGTATCATCAAGTTTAGCAAGCTGCAAGTTTTGAAACCAAACGTACCAACCTTTTGGAACATAGCCTGACTACCTCATGACCAAGACATAAATCGTAATCAAATCCAGATCGTAGTTTTTTTTATTTAAGGATGTATTACCTTACTTTTTGTTTATACTGGGAATGCCTCATAGAAGTATGAGCAGCCCACCCCGGATTAATTCCACGGTACAGTGTAGATCGAAGCGCGTAATGTAACCTAGGTGAACATTCGTGTCACCGGCAAAAAATGGGAATTTTCAAGCAACGGGTAAAAATAGCTTTTGAGTTGAGGTAGCAAAAGATGAAACCAACGTAGGAGCGAGCGGCCGTAGTTAGTTTCAGAATTTTCTTATCACGCTTAAGCCCTCTTTCTTCCACCCTTCAGCCTCCAGCACTCCGGAGAATGGTTCGCCTTGCAGCTCGATCCTACCTGCATTTGATGCCTGAAACCATTGAAACAGGTTTTGACGCACCATTCTACGCGAAGGTCGTTCGAGTCGAGGCAGATACAGTAACCTTTCATAGTCTCGAAGGGGGGGGGAAGGAAGTGTAAGTCGGGCAGTTGCGGAAACACACGTGGTGACGGCCAGCGAGGTGAACAGGGCAAGAAATCATTCACTCATGCGACGTGCAGTTGCTGTAAAGGGCTCTGATCATGTTTACTACGGTCGAGTGGTAGAAGCCGAAGGCGATCAGCTGTCGATTCTATCCGACGGACAGCAGTTCACCGCTGAATGGAAGGCAGTGTCGGTCGTAGCACCGATTATAGCCCTTCTATTGGAACATATTCAATTTGACAGTGATGAATGGAGCGCGCGCGAAATCGAGGCTGTCGAGAACACTGTTCTAGACCGAGTACTCGGACGAGATATCGTGGGCTCTAACCAGATACCGGCTATATTAGAAGGCTTAATGGCAGAAGCTAACTATCCCAGTGCAACGAAGGTCTGTAAGTGGACCGACCCTTCAACGGGTCAACAGACCGAGTTTGCGCTGCAACACGCCCTTGACTTTGCGTATTATGTCAATGGAGGAGTGACACCGGTGCCACCAACTGTGGGGCAGGCGTTTTGCTGCCCGCCTCAGTCACAATCACCGATTGGTGGTGGTGATGGCGAGGAAAGAGAAGGAAGTGAGCTTTTCGATCCTTTTATCGACGGCGATGATACTCCCCAAGACCAATCGGAGCCGATTCGTGAGGGTACGGTTCAAGTCACTACGCGGCCAGAACGACCAAAGCGTTCCCGACAGCCGGTTAGCCCGTCGAATGATGGTGTTCATGAGGCAAAGCGACGTCGCACAGCGATAGACCAAGATGCACTCATTGTCGAGAAACTCAGCGATGACCCCGAGCTACTGGAGCGGTTTCTAGCTATTAGACAAGTCAACAGACAGTCTCAAATGGTTCCGAGGACTCAAGTGAGCACGAGTTCTGAGATGATTGGGCAGCCGCCTCCGCGGAAAAGAGTGACCGTAGCATCAAAGTACGCATTTGCTCCACGAGATGATTAACAGGAGGTACATGAGCGAGTGACATCAGAAAAGCATAAAGGTAAGCCTGCTACTATATTTGTCAAAGGTATGGTTCGGTCCGAATTTGTGAAGTTTAAGGCGCTACCGGGTGTCTGCACTCGGGCATATGATATTCAATTTGGTTCTGGTGGGTTGTCAATTCGTCACTTCGCCCGACTGTCAGAGGACGAGAGGATGTCGTGGTTAGAAAGTGGAGGATCAAACTTTGGCAACCTGTTGGCGACGGCGGAGTTCGCTACAGCTACTCCTGCTTCGCGCATAGAGGATGTGGTAGAAGCAGCAAGAGTGCTCCTCACGTATTGCCGAGAATACTGCTGCTCAGAGCTGATCAAACTGGTCGAACACATCGTTGAGTTCATAGAAGAAACACTCATGAGAGTTAGCTGGAGTCAAAAAGAGCTGTCGACACTTGTTTACTGGGTAAACGATGTTTTAGAGGACTTTAGAAGTGTTGCAGAAAGTGATGGTGACTTAGCAAGTGATAAGACGCTGCTCAACGGATGATAGGCTTCTGAGGGATCTGATGTTCGTGAAAGTACATCAACACGTCAGCGAGATCAAAAACGAGAGATTAACGGATGAAGGTTGAACAGGGGGAAGAAGCGCGCACCAACTTACCAGTTTACTCCTCGGCAGGACGGAAAAAGGCGTCTCGGTTGGATATCGAGGGACGTGCTGGGCCAACTTCCAGTACAAACCGAGCCAGGCTCGGGCAAGGCTAAGAGTCTGTGTATGCGTTACCTTTCAAAGGCAGGCTGTGCACCCGACGCAAATGGCGCGTGCCCCAGTGATCATGGTCATTTTGCTCCAAATAAGCTGCCGGCCTGCGTGAAAGAAGAGATCACTAGACGATTTGGTGGCTTGAAGGAGGAGCACCGACAATTATGACTATCCAAGATCAGCGGGGCAGTACGGCCATCTTTGCAGCTCAAGTTCGTGGCAGCGGCCCGAAATCGACCTGAGAAGCAGCAGAAATCGGTATGCTCACGCCTTAACTCGGACGCTACCCAAGTGAATGGTGTGTTGAGTAACGACCGATTCACTGCGGTGGACGTGTCCCACAAGACTGCATCGGACAAGGTATTATCAAGTCTGCACCCAAAGAGGACTGCTAGCGTCAACGCAGTATCAGAGAGCAAGCAATGCAAAATTGGTAAAACGATGGTGTCAGCAAAGAGCAAGGGTGACAAAGTACGCTGTCTCAAAGTAGCGGGTCACGGAGAATCCACTTTACCCCAGAACGAGATACTTAAGCGAGATACAAGTACTAGTCACCAGAGGCCTTGTAGACATCCAACTATTGAAGCAAAGAGCACGATTGGCATGGTTTCCTGTCCCGAGAGATCGCTTTGTAAGGCCGGACAAGCAACACCGGTAGAGACGGCGAAAAAGGGTACAAGCGGTTGCCGGTCAAGACCTTGTTACAACGAAGTGTCATCAGTCCGTGGCATACAGCACCAAATGCCTCCACATATTAACGGTAGACAGTTTGGTCTATCGTTGATGTCGGCACAGAAAATCAAACACGCATTGGAGGAAGAATTACTCGCCGATGAAGCCCGAATATCAATTACACATCGTGGAATGGGATTTGTCCGCGCAAAACAGCTCAAGATTTCGCCGTACGAGATCGACAATGTAGCGTGTAAGTCGCTGTCCCATTTGGTTCGCACACGCAACATGAGTGTCGAAGAAGCAACACAATTTATCCGTGGCGAACGCGACAATGACAGAAGGCCGAACAAAGCAATTGACCCAGAACGACTACGTCGCGTACTCAGAGGTTATCCACATCTCGATGACCTAATTAAAATTGCAGAGGTCGGCATCGATGTACAGTGGCGTCAAGGACCGATGAAGAATCGTCCACCTCCTAAGAATCACGGTTCGTGTCGTCGTTATTTGCGCGCGGTGGTCAGGTCAATTCGCGAAGGCCAAGACTCTGGTCAGTATATGGTTGTGGAGGCCGATATCCTCGACCGATGGCCTGAAATTATCTGCAGTCCTTTGGGGGCTGTGGTAAAGAAGCGTGTAGATCCGAACGAGGAAGTTCGCACTATTCATGACTTATCATTTCCGAAGAACGACTCGGTAAATTCCGCGTTGGTAGCGGATTCGATTCCAAAAGTGCGCTATGAGTCGGTCGCGATTATTGCAAGGCGAATTGAGTACTTTACTACATGCGGTTGCACGGAGAGAATTATGATGCTTTCAGGCGATGTGAAGGGTGTTTTTCGGCATTTACGTACCCGAGCTAACCAGGTTTTCCGTATGGCAGCCTTTATCAAGGAGCTAGAAATTATTATTATCGATCTGGCAGCTCCGTTTGGGTGGTCGAGGTCGCCGCCATGCTACGCGATATTTGGCCGGGCAATATCATGGCTCATGGGCTCAAATTCACCTGCGTCAGTGTCCAACAACTCTGACAGCTCGAATGTCGATGCCGACAGCCAGTACCGCCGCGCCTTCTCGTCCTACACGTTCAGCAACTCGTCCATCGTGGACGACAAGGGCCGGCGCGTGACAAGCTCGCGACGCCGCTACGAAGACTCGACGGGCCGTCTGAAAGCGGTGCACGAGCGACAGATCGAGGGCAACAAGCTGCGCACGACCAGATCGAGGGCAACAAGCTGAGCACGACGTGGAGCCGCATGAGCCCCGACACCGAGGGTCGGCACGAAGCCATCTGCTCGAGCGGCACGCCCGACGAGTTCGAGACTCTGTGGCAGCAGACGCCGTTCGGGGAGGCGCAGAAGAAGACAATCAAGGACCAACAGCGCCAGCAGCAGCTGCAACCAGGACAACAGACCAAGACGCTGCAGCAGCACCAGCCTTCGGAGTCGGATGCGGAAAAGGAGGCAACGCCAATGGAGGAGTAAGCTGTAGCTGTAGTTTTTGTTAATTCCTACAAGTCATTATGTTACCTACGTCAATGTTATTGCACTGATTTCGCTTTCGTCGTCCAACTTTTTCGATAATAAACAGAATGAAAAGCTTCTACTATTACTCTACTGTTTAGTTTAACGAGTACTTTTGCATAGCGGTACGGTTCTTCATTGTTTACGTGGATCTGATCCATTGAGACATACGTTGTTGCAGCTAGAATTTCTTTTCAGTTGTCGTCGCCATCGATTCGGGGGGGGGGGGGGGTTGTGCCAACTTGGCACACATTAAGAAGCATGTATTGTTGCGCCTCCGCGGCCAGGGTGTGGCGTGGAGGATGCCCCAAAGCTCGCTACAAGGCAGGCTTCTTCATCATGTCTTTTGCCATTCGCGATGTTAGCCGTCCCCCAATGCGGGTATAACGCTCCACAGCGTCAGACTTCAACCTTCCAAATAACTTGACCGCCAAACTATCAAATCCAGCATTAAAGAGTGCGGTTGCACCTCCACTGCGCAGTGAGTGAGACCCAAAACTTTCTGGATTGTAACCCGCCTGGCTTGCAGCGCATTTGAGCGCCTTTACGACATCTTTGACTTGCATATTTGTAGCCACATTAATCTTGCACAATAGAGTATTTTCTGCAGCACCGAGTGACTTGTGATGCCGAACAAGATTCCATGCTGCTAAAACTGGACAGCACCATTGATACCCTGAACGCTCCAGTCTACGACTGCTTCCATCGCCAAACTGGTCGGACTTACTTCCGCGGAATGTAATCACTACTGCCACCACCTCGTGTAGATTATCAGTCGGTCTCTCGTCGGAATCCACAAATGAAATATCTGACCGCTGTATTGCATACGGCAACACTTTTGCTCCTTGGGCTAAATACTTCGATCTTCTGAGAAGAAAGAAGAAACCCAGCACCGAAGCCGCCCAAATGACTCGGTGCTGGGCGGACTTGAAATTGAGGAGCCCGTGGAGTTTCTTGAGGATATCGGTTGTGACAGGAGATTTTGGGTTACGAGGTTTGTCCTTCCTCCGCATGCCAGTGATTGCAAGTTGGTGTCCTGGTAAGAGTGCGACGCTGAAACCGAGCATCCGTCGATGATGCCACGAGATATGGCTAACTTTCGAGAGTACGGTGCCGGCAGAATTCCCTGATCCTGTGTGTCCCCATCCATAGTTCCAGCAGTGAATAGCGAATAAGGCGAGTTGGTAAAAATGTTTTCGTGGGCTTTCGGGTAGCCATCTCGGGAAGTTAAGCAACTTGCACCATTTACACCATTGTCGCCATGTACTGTTGTACTGCGATGCCGACGACGCGGCCAATGAACAGGATTGAAGCTGTTCGAGAAGTTCATGTAGAGTCTTCTGCATTGCAGCGGCACTGTGCTCTGTGTCCAGCCAGAAGAAAAGTTAGTCCATCTGGTTAAATGAGGTTCGATCCAAGCTCGTGAAGCTGCATCCGCCATCCAATTCGTCGATCCTGGGATATGGTCGGCGGATACACGTAAATTAAAGTACACTTCGGCCAGACCAAGCACCTATTAATTTCTTGGCTGAATGAGTTCCGAGAATGCAGCTTGTTGCACCACGCAACAGCGGAAGTATTGTCACTCCAACATTTTATAAGGAGAAGCTTCCCTTTGGCTAATCGACACCATTTCGCACCCCAAGTCCATAACGTAAGAGCAATACACAAATGCTCACGGACATTGATAGAAAATCCAGATTTGTGTAGCTCGTCAATCATCAATAGTTCTTTGTCATCAAATTGTATCTGAATAAATGCATTAGCCGCAGGATCAAGCACGGCCAATCCAACGTCGGACGCATCCATATACAACTCAACGTGAGGCGCAATCGTCTCCATATTCCGAATATCGTCAACGGTAGCTCTGCTAGGCAGCCATGTATAAGGATTTGGTCGAACCACCGCAAATCGGCTGTTGTGCCACCGGACAGACGTGTTTTGCCAAATCGTGGCACTGCGTTGCATTGAGATTGAATCCGTTGATAAAATGGTTTAGCAGTTCGCAAGCATGTAGCTACGTGTCGAAGAGACCCGAGGACCTGGTAAAATTCTGTTTTCGTAGCCGTGCCTCGATGAAGTATCGCTTGTACGCGTCGGTGTGCTTTAGATATTTTGTCGTTAGGGATTGATACCGTACGCCGCACGGTGTTCCACAATAACCCGAGCGCCACTATCTCAGAGCTCCAGGCTGAGAATTTTGCCTCATTGATTGAGCGAGGTCCAAGAGCGGCTAACATAGCGTGACGAAGTGTTGCTTCGGCTAACTGTAACCTATCACCTTCGTCGGGTTCCACTAAAATATGATCGTCAACCCATTCGTAAGGGGAAAATGGTTCATTGTCCTTGGAATCTGACACTGTTTCGATGCCTTTGTGCTAGTGGTGACCTTGGCCTTGACGGTCTGTTTGTTCGGGTCGTTATCACGGGTCGGAGTCGGGTCGTGCGCTACGTTATCGGTCTCCTTTTCTGTCGGCTGTGTAGCGACCTCGCGGTGCTGCGTCGCCGGTCTCTGCTCGCGCAAAAGCACAGGCAGATCCCGGAAGAATTCGTCGTCGTCAACATTGCTGCGCGCCGCCAGCATCTCGCTGCCCATGTCGAAGGGGAAGCGCGAGCGGCTCATGAGGTTGCTCATGTGCTCGAGGTCCATCATGGACTGCTCCAGAGACGACATGGGATACCATAAGCGCGGTCGGACGAGATCCCACGTGCTGAACATGGCTGGAGAGTTGGTATAGTTCGGGTTGGTAGTGTAGTTGAGCGGTATACGGTGGCTTGGTTAGCCTTGGTTTTGACGTTTGGTTGCTTGTTTGCTCGCTGTGTGCGGTTGCTGGCAAATTCAGAAATGACGTGGTAGCACAGTCGGAGTTAGCGGAGTCTTGCGTCAAAGTCGATAAAAAGGGTCTCGAAGGTTTTAGAAGTGGTCAGAATTTTCGGTAGAAATCTATGACCAGCTGGAATTATTATATTTGACAGAACAGCAGCAAAACAACCCATTTCTATTGGTCAAGAGCAATTTTTGCCAAATTTAAAAAATCTCGACGCGCGGTTGTCAGATGCAAGTGCAATTTAGAAGTTATTGCTCATTCTAGAAGGGCTTGCAAAATCAACGAATGTCAAGCAACGATGGAGTGGCGGAAAGCTATCGGTAGTAGAAAAGGAGAGCCTCGACTTAAATGTACGAGCGAAGTTATTATAAAATCTGGTATCACTACAATCTGTGCTATATCGTGACATACCTACTGCCCGACGCGTTGGATCAGCTGACCCCTAAGTTCACTAAACTGCTGAGCCAGACCAATAAGGACGTGCGCATCATCTGTAACACGTGGGGAGTACGCGACTCACTCCTGATGAGCGCTACGACGTCGGGCCCTACGGCAATGTTCCACTGTTCGTGTACGGAAGCTGCGGTCGCTCTCACACTAGCAAGGAGGAAAACCCAATATACGCATAGATAGAGTCGCTGGAATGCAACAGCAAGCAAAGCAGACACGACTACCCACCGTAGAATACCGTAGAGTTAACCTCTTAACTACACGCCCTGCTTAGTAAAGAGTTATATGAACGTCCTGGTGCTGGTCGTTTATTACTGGATCCTCGTAAGGCGCTAGCACTGCTAGGGTTGCTTTGGTTGCTATGTCCTTACTCAAGTGCTGCCGGATTTGTTGAGGCGGTGCACAACGAACATGCTCGTGTCCAGGTAAGCGAGCGTCACGTTCTTAATACAGTCCTTCTCCTTGGACGAGAGCTGCGAGTCCGGCTTGGTAGCACTGCACTTCCCCCAGGCCAGAGCCGTGATCTTCGAGATAGCCTGTTGGATCAGCGCGCGTTGCTGCTCTTCCATCAGCAGCTGCTGCATTTCTGCGGCGCCAGTAGACGCACCACCAAGGGATGACGGCGGCGCAGACGATGGAGAGTCAAAAGACGACGATACCGCTGACGCGTTGTAGTCGTACGTGGGTTCTTCGTACGAGTACGAATCCGAGGAGGAGGAGGAGGTGAGCTCAGGCTCCTTGCTCTTGCCGAATCCGAAGAAGGACATGCTGCTGCTTAGTGATGATGCGCTTGAGTGGATATAATATGTATCATATTTGACAGAAGCCAGATCAGTTTAAAGAACTGTTTGTATTAAATTGGAGAGCGCCAATTTCTCTGGAAATACACGGGAGGAGACCGGCGACGCAGGTCGCTACACAGCCGCCAGAAAAGGAGACCGAAAAAGTTGCAGGTGGCTCGACTTCGACCCGTGAGAATGACCCGACCAAACAGACCGTCAAGGCCAAGACCACCACTAACACGAAGGCATCGAACAAGAAGCAGAAGCAGCAGTCCGACAACTCTGACAGCTCAAATGTCGATGCCGACAGCCAGTACTGCCGCGCCTTCTCGTCCTACACGTTCAGCAACTCGTCCATCGTGGGCGACAAGGGGCGGCGCGTGACAAGCTCGCGGCGCCGCTACGAAGACTCGACGGGCCGTCTGAAAGCGGTGCACGAGCGACAGATCGAGGGCAAGAAGCTGCGTACGACGTGGAACCGCATGCACCCCGACGACGAGGGTCAGCACGAAGCCATCTGCTCGAGCGGCACGCCCGACGAGTTCGAGACTCTGTGGCAGCAGACGCCGTTCGGGGAGGCACAGAAGAAGACTATCAAGGACCAACAGCGCCAGCAGCAGCTGCAACCAGGACAACAGACCAAGGCGCTGCAGCAGCACCAGCCTTCGGAGTCCGAGGCGGAAAAGAAGGCTATTCCGATGGAGGAGTAAGCTGTAGCTGTGATTTTTGTTATTTCCTACAAGTCATTACGTTACTTACGTCAATGTTATTGCACTGATTTCGCTTTCGTCGTCCAACTTTTTCGATAATAAACAGCATGAAAAGCTTCTATTATTACTCTACTGTTTAGTTTAACGAGTACCTTTGCATAGCGGTACGGTTCTTCATTGCTTACGTGGATCGAAACGCTTCCTTACAGCTTCTCGAGGCAGATAAGCTGTAAGGAAGCGAGCTTTGGATTTACGAAGTTTACTGGTGGATATACGTTTGTAAGAGAAACTAGGTCGTCTGCGACTTTCACAGGAGAATTCAAATACAGTTTTATTCTGTTTCCTTTTCGAGTTTCGATAGGCATAAATTTAAGTTAAAAGATAGTCTAACCGGTGGCTATATCAACTATCAATCGCATCGTCAATGATACAAGGGGACGCCCTACCGGACAACTTGTGCCTGGAGGCACTAAATAAATTTGTGAGGATAAGCATTCTTTCTTCGAATACAATTTTTTTAAATAAATCTATCCGGTCCCCAGAAGCTGCGTCGGAAGCACAAACTGCTTTTCTTGGGCTTCCCGCAGATCCATTTTGCAACTGTCTCTTTTTTTCTTTTGTTGCCAAATTTGTTGAGAACACCCTCCTACTTGATGAAAAATGGTCTGGCGACTGCTTCAGATCCGAATACTTGTGAACACGCGAAAGTATTGCTCAGTGACTGAATTTGCACAATACACCTCACGAATTCTCGGCAATATTTCATATTAGAGCAGTACCCTACCTGCGTTCACGGCCTAACCAAATGAATCCCCGTATATATGTTTATTTGAAAACGTACAATACGTGACTTTTTGCTTTCATTTTTCTGTGATTGTTAGCAAATGCCCGAGCTGTACTGCTTCTCCGGGGCGTCTGAACAATACGCCAAAGACCGAGAATCTTTTCGTCAACAAATCACGAATTGATCATACTCATCCATTGAGAAATACGTTTTTGCAGCTAGAATTTCTTTTTTTGCCGGTGACACGAATGTTGACCCAGGTTACATTACGCGTTTCGATCTACACTGTAACGTGAAATTAATCCGGAGTGGGCTGTCCATACTTCTATGAGGCATTCCCAGTATAAACAAAAAATAAGGTAATAGATCCTTATATAAGAAACTACGATCTGGATTTGATACGATTTATGTCTTGGTCATGAGGCAGTCAGGCTATGTATGCAAGGTTTGTACGCCTGGTTTCCAAACGTGCAACTTGCTAAACTTGATGATACCCTCGCGAAACTGCATCTACTTCATGGATCATGCATCGAGCCAAAGACAAACCACGTTTGTATTTTTTGTCTCTCCTGTTCGAATACTTCGCTCCTGGTCGAGTAAATGTTCCCACGTGTAAAAGAGTCCCCAACAAAGGTAGCCTGCGATCAGAAGATTCTTAAGAACCTACCATTTAGAGAACGGCTACTCTTACCGAATTGACCGCTACGTCCTTACGAATAGCACATACTGTAATGGTACCAGATTTTACAGCAACTTCGCTAATACATTCAATTCGATGCTCTTCTTATCCACTACCGATAGCTTCCGCCACTTCATCGTTGCTTGACATTCGTTGATTTGGCAAGCCCTTCTAGAATGAGCAATCGCTTCTAGAATGCAGTCGCATCTGACAATCGCGCATCTAGCTTTTTGAGAGCTGGCAAAAATAGTTCTCGGGCAATAGAAATGTGTTTTGCTGCTGCTCTGCCAAATTTATTAATTCTAGCTGGTCATAGATTTCTACCGAATATTCTGACCACTTCTAAAACCTTCGAGACCCTTTTTTATCGGCTACGTTGAAGTGGAAGATCGCAAGACTCCGCTAACTCCGACTGTGTTACCACGTCATTTCTGAATTTGCCAGCTACTGCACACAGCGAGCAAACAAGCAACCAAACGTCAAAACCAAGGCTAACCAAGCCGCCGTTCACAGCTCCCACTACACTACCAACACGAGCTATACCAACTTTCCAGCCATGTTCAGCACGTGGGATCTCGTCCGACCGCGCTTCTGGTACCCCATGTCGTCTCTGGAGCAGTCCATGATGGACCTCGAACACATGAGCAACCTCATGAGCCGCTCGCGCTTCCCCTTCGACATGGGCAGCGAGATGCTGGCGGCGCCCAGCAATGTTGACGACGACGAATTCTTCCGGGATCTGCCTGTGCTTTTGCGCGAGCAGAGACCGACGACGCAGCACCGCGAGGTCGCTACACAGCCGACAGAAAAGGAGACCGATAACGTAGCGCACGACCCGACTCCAACCCGTGATAACGACCCGAACAAACAGACCGTCAAGGCCAAGGTCACCACTAGCACGAAGGCATCGAACAAGAAGCAGAAGCAGCAGTCCGACAACTCTGACAGCTCCAATGTCGATGCCGACAGCCAGTACCGCCGCGCCTTCTCGTCCTACACGTTCAGCAACACGTCCATCGTGGACGACAAGGGCCGGCGCGTGACAAGTTCGCGGCGCCGCTACGAAGACTCGACGGGCCGTCTGAAAGCGGTGCACGAGCGACAGATCGAGGGCAAGAAGCTGCGTACGACGTGGAACCGCATGCACCCCGACGACGAGGGTCAGCACGAAGCCATCTGCTCGAGCGGCACGCCCGACGAGTTCGAGACTCTGTGGCAGCAGACGCCGTTCGGGGAGGCACAGAAGAAGACTATCAAGGACCAACAGCGCCAGCAGCAGCTGCAACCAGGACAACAGACCAGGACGCTGCAGCAGCAACAGCCTTCGGAGTCGGAGGCGGAAAAGGAGGCAACCCCGATGGAGATGTAAGCTGTAGTTGTGATATTTGTTTTTTTCTACGAGTCATTACGTTACCTACGTCAATGTTCTTGCACTGATTTCGCTTTCGTCTTCCAACTTAGCTTCTCGAGACAGATAAACTGTAAGGAAGCGAGCTTTGAATTTACGAAGTTTACTGGTGGATATACGTTTGTAAGAGAAATAAAGCAACCTCATAAAAATCTACGATCTGGATTTGGTTACGATAAATTTCCTGGTCATGAGGCATTCAGGCTATGTTCCAAAAGGCTGGTACGCTTGGTTTCCAAACTTCCAGCTTGCTAAACTTGATGATACCCACGCGAAACTGCATCTACTTTATGGATCATGCATCGAGCCAAAGACAAACCAAGTTTGTATTTTTTGTCTCCATTACTATCCTGTTCGAATACTTCGCTCCTGGTCGAGTAAATGTTCCCACGTGTAAAAGAGCCCCCAACAAAGGTAGCCTATGATAAGAACATCCTTACGAAAAATATCATTTAGAGAACGGCTACTCTTACCGAATTGACCGCTAAGCCTTACGAATAGCACAGACTGTAATGGTACCAGATTTTACCTAATGCATTCAAGTTGAGGCTCTCCTTTTCTACTTCCGATAGCTTCCGCCACTTCATCGTTGCTTGACATTCGTTGATTTGGCAAGCCCTTCTAGAATGAGCAATCGCTTCTAGAATGCAGTCGCATCTGACAATCGCGCATCTAGTTTTTTGAGAGCTGGCAAAAATAGTGCTCGGCCAATAGAAATGGGTTGTTTTGTTGCTGTTCTGCCAAATATATTAATTCTAGCTGGTCATAGATTTCTACCGAATATTCTGACCACTTCTAAAACCTTCGAGACCCTTTTTTATCGGCTACGCTGAAGTGGAAGATCGCAAGACTCCGCTAACTCCGACTGTGTTACCACGTCATTTCTGAATTTGCCAGCTACTGCACACAGCGAGCAAACAAGCAACCAAACGTCAAAACCAAGGCTAACCAAGCCGCCGTTCACAGCTCCCACTACACTACCAACACGAGCTATACCAACTTTCCAGCCATGTTCAGCACGTGGGATCTCGTCCGACCGCGCTTCTGGTACCCCATGTCCAGTCCATGATGGACCTCGAGCACATGAGCAACCTCATGAACCGCTCGCGCTTCCCCTTCGACATGGGGAGCGAGATGCTGGCGGCGCCCAGAAATGTTGACGACGACGAATTCTTCCGGGATCTGCCTGTGCTCTTGCGCGAGCGGAGACCGTCGACGCAGCACCGCGAGGTCGCTACACAGCCGACAGAAAAGGAGACCGATAACGTAGCGCACGACCGGACTCCGACCCCGTGATAACGACCCGAACAAACAGACCGTCAAGGCCAAGGTCACCACTAGCACGAAGGCATCGATCAAGGAGCAGAAGCAGCAGTCCGACAACTCTGACAGCTCGAATGTCGATGCCGACAGCCAGTACCGCCGCGCCTTCTCGTCCTACACGTTCAGCAACTCGTCCATCGTGGACGACAAGGGCCAGCGCGTGACAAGTTCGCGGCGCCGCTACGAAGACTCGACGGGCCGTCTGAAAGCGGTGCACGAGCGACAGATCGAGGGCAAGAAGCTGCGTACGACGTGGAACCGCATGCACCCCGACGACGAGGGTCAGCACGAAGCCATCTGCTCGAGCGGCACGCCCGACGAGTTCGAGACTCTGTGGCAGCAGACGCCGTTTGGCGAGGCGCAGAAGAAGACTATCAAGGACCAACAGCGCCAGCAACAGCTGCAACCAGGACAACAGACCAGGACGCTGCAGCAGCAACAGCCTTCGGAGTCGGAGGCGGAAAAGGAGGCAACCCCGATGGAGGAGTAAGCTGTAGTTGTGATATTTGTTATTTCCTACGAGTCATTACGTTACTTACGTCAATGTTATTGCACTGATTTCGCTTTCGTCGTCCAACTTAGCTTCTCGAGACACATAAACTGTAAGGAAGCGAGCTTTGAATTTACGAAGTTTACTGGTGGATATACGTTTGTAAGAGAAATAAACCAACCTCATAAAAATCTACGATCTGGATTTGGTTACGATAAATTTCCTGGTCATGAGGCATTCAGGCTATGTTCCAAAAGGCTGGTACGCTTGGTTTCCAAACTTCCAGCTTGCTAAACTTGATGATACCCACGCGAAACTGCATCTACTTTATGGATCATGCATCGAGCCAAAGACAAACCACGTTTGTATTTTTTGTCTCCATTACTATCCGGTTCGAATACTTCGCTCCTGGTCGAGTAAATGTTCCCACGTGTAAAAGAGCCCCCAACAAAGGTAGCCTATGATAAGAACATTCTTACGAAAACTATCATTTAGAGAACGGCTACTCTTACCGAATTGACCGCTACGTCCTTACGAATAGCACAGACTGTAATGGTACCAGATTTTACAGCAACTTCGCTAATACATTCAATTCGATGCTCTTCTTATCCACTACCGATAGCTTTCCGCCACTTCATCGTTGCTTGAAATTCGTTGATTTGGCAAGCCCTTCTAGAATGAGCAATCGCTTCTAGAATGCAGTCGCATCTGACAATCGCACATCTAGATTTTGAGAGTAGGCAAAAATAGTGCTCGGCCGATAAAAATTTCTATTGGCCGAGCACTATTTTATGTGTTGTTTTGTTGCTGCTCCGCCAAATTTATTAATTCTAGCTGGTCATAGATTTCTACCGAATATTCTGACCACTTCTAAAATTTTCGAGACCCTTTTTTATCGGCTACGTTGAAGTTGAAGTCCGCTAACTCCGACTGCGTTACCACGTCATTTCTGAATTTGCCATCTACTGCTTACAGCGTGCAAACAAGCAACCAAACGTCAAAACCAAGGCTAACCAAGCCACCGTATACCGCTCAACTACACTACCAACCCGAACTATACCAACTCTCCAGCCATGTTCAGCACGTGGGATCTCGTCCGACCGCGCTTCTGGTACCCCATGTCGTCTCTGGAGCAGTCCATGATGGACCTCGAGCACATGAGCAACCTCATGAGCCGCTCGCGCTTCCCCTTCGACATGGGCAACGAGATGCTGGCGGCGCCCAGCAATGTTGACGACGACGAATTCTTCCGGGATCTGCCTGTGCTTTTGCGCGAGCAGAGACCGACGACGCAGCACCGCGAGGTCGCTACACAGCCGACAGAAAAGGAGACCGATAACGTAGCGCACGACCCGACTCCGACCCGTGATAACGACCCGAACAAACAGACCGTCAAGGCCAAGGTCACCACTAGCACGAAGGCATCGAACAAGAAGCAGAAGCAGCAGTCCGACAGCTCTGACAGCTCGAATGTCGATGCCGACAGCCAGTACCGCCGGCCCTTCTCGTCCTACACGTTCAGCAACTCGTCCATCGTGGACGACAAGGGCCGGCGCGTGACAAGCTCGCGGCGCCGCTACGAAGACTCGACGGGCCGTCTGAAAGCGGTGCACGAGCGCCAGATCGAGGGCAAGAAGCTGCGCACGACGTGGAACCGCATGCGCCCCGACGACGAGGGTCAGCACGAAGCCATCTGCTCGAGCGGCACGCCCGACGAGTTCGAGACGATGTGGCAGCAGACGCCGTTCGGGGAGGCGCAGAAGAAGACTATCAAGGACCAACAGCGCCAGCAACAGCTGCAACCAGGACAACAGACCAGGACGCTGCAGCAGCAACAGCCTTCGGAGTCGGAGGCGGAAAAGGAGGCAACCCCGATGGAGATGTAAGCTGTAGTTGTGATATTTGTTTTTTTCTACGAGTCATTACGTTACCTACGTCAATGTTCTTGCACTGATTTCGCTTTCGTCTTCCAACTTAGCTGCTCGAGACAGATAAACTGTAAGGAAGCGAGCTTTGAATTTACGAAGTTTACTGGTGGATATACGTTTGTAAGAGAAATAAACCAACCTCATAAAAATCTACGATCTGGATTTGGTTACGATAAATTTCCTGGTCATGAGGCATTCAGGCTATGTTCCAAAAGGCTGGTACGCTTGGTTTCCAAACTTCCAGCTTGCTAAACTTGATGATACCCACGCGAAACTGCATCTACTTTATGGATCATGCATCGAGCCAAAGACAAACCAAGTTTGTATTTTTTGTCTCCATTACTATCCTGTTCGAATACTTCGCTCCTGGTCGAGTAAATGTTCCCACGTGTAAAAGAGCCCCCAACAAAGGTAGCCTATGATAAGAACATTCTTACGAAAACTATCATTTAGAGAACGGCTACTCTTACCGAATTGACCGCTACGTCCTTACGAATAGCACAGACTGTAATGGTACCAGATTTTACAGCAACTTCGCTAATACATTCAATTCGATGCTCTTCTTATCCACTACCGATAGCTTCCGCCACTTCATCGTTGCTTGAAATTCGTTGATTTGGCAAGCCCTTCTAGAATGAGCAATCGCTTCTAGAATGCAGTCGCATCTGACAATCGCACATCTAGATTTTGAGAGTAGGCAAAAATAGTGCTCGGCCGATAAAAATTTATATTGGCCGAGCACTATTTTATGTGTTGTTTTGTTGCTGCTCCGCCAAATTTATTAATTCTAGCTGGTCATAGATTTCTACCGAATATTCTGACCACTTCTAAAATTTTCGAGACCCTTTTTTATCGGCTACGTTGAAGTTGAAGTCCGCTAACTCCGACTGCGTTACCACGTCATTTCTGAATTTGCCATCTACTGCTTACAGCGTGCAAACAAGCAACCAAACGTCAAAACCAAGGCTAACCAAGCCACCGTATACCGCTCAACTACACTACCAACCCGAACTATACCAACTTTCCAGCCATGTTCAGCACGTGGGATCTCGTCCGACCGCGCTTCTGGTACCCCATGTCGTCTCTGGAGCAGTCCATGATGGACCTCGAACACATGAGCAACCTCATGAGCCGCTCGCGCTTCCCCTTCGACATGGGCAGCGAGATGCTGGCGGCGCCCAGCAATGTTGACGACGACGAATTCTTCCGGGATCTGCCTGTGCTTTTGCGCGAGCAGAGACCGACGACGCAGCACCGCGAGGTCGCTACACAGCCGACAGAAAAGGAGACCGATAACGTAGCGCACGACCCGACTCCAACCCGTGATAACGACCCGAACAAACAGACCGTCAAGGCCAAGGTCACCACTAGCACGAAGGCATCGAACAAGAAGCAGAAGCAGCAGTCCGACAACTCTGACAGCTCCAATGTCGATGCCGACAGCCAGTACCGCCGCGCCTTCTCGTCCTACACGTTCAGCAACACGTCCATCGTGGACGACAAGGGCCGGCGCGTGACAAGTTCGCGGCGCCGCTACGAAGACTCGACGGGCCGTCTGAAAGCGGTGCACGAGCGACAGATCGAGGGCAAGAAGCTGCGTACGACGTGGAACCGCATGCACCCCGACGACGAGGGTCAGCACGAAGCCATCTGCTCGAGCGGCACGCCCGACGAGTTCGAGACTCTGTGGCAGCAGACGCCGTTTGGGGGAGGACGCAGAAGAAGACGATCAAGGACCAACAGTGCAGCAACAGCTGCAACCAGGACAACAGACCAAGACGCTGCAGCAGCAACAGCCTTCCGAGTCGGAGGCGGAAAAGGAGGCAACCCCGAAGGAGAGGTAAACTGTAGTGTGAAATCGTTATTTTCTACGAGTCAATAACGTTACCTACGTCAATGTTCTTGCACTGATTTCGCTTTCGTCTTCCCAACTTAGCTGCTCGAGACAGATAAACTGTAAGGAAGCGAGCTTTGAATTTACGAAGTTTACTGGTGGATATACGTTTGTAAGAGAAATAAACCAACCTCATAAAAATCTACGATCTGGATTTGGTTACGATAAATTTCCTGGTCATGAGGCATTCAGGCTATGTTCCAAAAGGCTGGTACGCTTGGTTTCCAAACTTCCAGCTTGCTAAACTTGATGATACCCACGCGAAACTGCATCTACTTTATGGATCATGCATCGAGCCAAAGACAAACCACGTTTGTATTTTTTGTCTCCATTACTATCCTGTTCGAATACTTCGCTCCTGGTCGAATAAATGTTCCCACGTGTAAAAGAGTCCCCAACAAAGGTAGCCTGCGATCAGAAGATTCTTAAGAACCTACCATTTAGAGAACGGCTACTCTTACCGAATTGACCGCTACGTCCTTACGAATAGCACAGACTGTAATGGTACCAGATTTTACAGCAACTTCGCTAATACATTCAATTCGATGCTCTTCTTATCCACTACCGATAGCTTCCGCCACTTCATCGTTGCTTGAAATTCGTTGATATGGCAAGCCCTTCTAGAATGAGCATCGCTTCTAGAATGCAGTCGCATCTGACAATCGCACATCTAGATTTTGAGAGTACGCAAAAATAGTGCTCGGCCAATAGAAATGGGTTGTTTTGTTGCTGCTCTCTGGTCATAGATTACTACCGAATATTCTGACCCCTTCTAAAACCTTCGAGACCCTTTTTATCTGCTACGTTGAAGTGGAAGATCGCAAGACTCCGCTAACTCCGACTGTTACCACGTCATTTCTGAAGTTGCCAGCAGCCGCACACAGCGAGCAAACAAGCAACCAAACGTCAAAGCCAAGGCTAAGTATACCGCTCAACTACACTACCAACCCGAACTATACCAACTCTCCAGCCATGTTCAGCACGTGAGATCTCGTCCGACCGCGCTTCTGGTACCCCCTGTCGTCTCTGGAGCAGTCCATGATGGACCTCGAGCACATGAGCAACCTCATGAGCCGCTCGCGCTTCCCCTTCGACATGGGCAGCGAGATGCTGGCGGCGCCCAGCAATGTTGACGACGACGAATTCTTCCGGGATCTGCCTGTGCTTTTGCGCGAGCAGAGACCGGCGACGCAGCACCGCGAGGTCGCTACACAGCCGACAGAAAAGGAGACCGATAACGTAGCGCACGACCCGACTCCAACCCGTGATAACGACCCGAACAAACAGACCGTCAAGGCCAAGGTCACCACTAGCACGAAGGCATCGAACAAGAAGCAGAAGCAGCAGTCCGACAACTCTGACAGCTCCAATGTCGATGCCGACAGCCAGTACCGCCGCGCTCTTCTCGTCCTACACGTTCAGCAACTCGTCCATCGTGGACGACAAGGGCCGGCGCGTGACAAGCTCGCGGCGCCGCTACGAAGACTCGACGGGCCGTCTGAAAGCGGTGCACGAGCGCCAGATCGAGGGCAAGAAGCTGCGCACGACGTGGAACCGCATGCGCCCCGACGACGAGGGTCAGCACGAAGCCATCTGCTCGAGCGGCACGCCCGACGAGTTCGAGACGATGTGGCAGCAGACGCCGTTCGGGGAGGCGCAGAAGAAGACTATCAAGGACCAACAGCGCCAGCAACAGCTGCAACCAGGACAACAGACCAGGACGCTGCAGCAGCAACAGCCTTCGGAGTCGGAGGCGGAAAAGGAGGCAACCCCGATGGAGATGTAAGCTGTAGTTGTGATATTTGTTATTTTCTACGAGTCATTACGTTACCTACGTCAATGTTCTTGCACTGATTTCGCTTTCGTCTTCCAACTTTTTCGATAATAATCAACATGAAAAGCTTCTATTATTACTCTATTGTATAGTTTAACGAGTACCTTTTCATAGCAGTACGGATCTTCATTTTCATCAGATGGGTGACCCAACAATGTAGGCGTCGAAGGCGGGGTGAAAGGCGGATAGAAACGCTTCCTTACAGCTTTTTGAGGCAGATAAGCTATAAGGAAGCGAGCTTTAGATTTTCGAAGTTTACTGGTGGATATACGTTTGTAACGACTTTCACAGGGGAATTCAAATACAGTTTTTTTCTGTTTCCTTTTCGAGTTTCGATAGGCATTAATTTAATTTAAAAGATAGTCTAACCGGTGGCTATATCAACTATCAATCGCATCGTCAATGATACAAGGGGACGCCCTACCGGACAACTTGTGCCTGGAGGCACTAAATAAATTTGTGAGGATAAGCATTCTTTCTTCGAATACAATTTTTTTTAATAAATCGATTTGGTCCCCAGAAGCTGCGTCGGAAGCACAAACTGCTTCTCTTGGGCTTCCCACAGATCCAATTTGCAACTACAAAATGGATCTGTGGGAAGCCCAAGAAAAACAGTTTTTTTTCTTCTTTTGTTGCCAAATTTGTTGAGAACACCCTCCTACTTGATGAAAAATGGTCTGGCGACTACTTCAGATCCGAATACTTGTGAACACGCGAAAGTATTGCTCAGTGACTGAATTTGCACAATACACCTCACGAATTCTCGGCAATATTTCATATTAGAGCAGTACCCTACCTGCGTTCACGGCCTAGCCAAATGAATCCCCGTATATATGTTTATTTGAATACGTATAATACGTGACTTGTTGCTTTCATTTTTCTGTGTTTGTGAGCAAATTCCCAAGCTTTAATGCTTCTCCGGGGCGTCTGAACAATACGCCAAAGACCGAGAATCTTTTCGTCTACAACTCACGAATTGATCATACTCATCCATTGGGAAATACGTTTTTGCAGCTAAAATTTCTTTTTTTGCCGGTGACACGAATGTTGACCCAGGTTACATTACGCGTTTCGATCTACACTGTACCGTGTAATTAATCCGGAGTGGGCTGTCCATACTTCTATGAGGCATTCCCTGACTTAAACAAAAAATAAGGTAATAAATCCTTATTTAAGAAACTACGATCTGGATTTGATACGATTTATGTCTTGGTCATGAGGCAGTCAGGCTATGTATGCAAGGTTTGTACGCCTGGTTTCCAAACTTGCAACTTGCTAAACTTGATGATACCCACGCGAAACTGCATTTACTTCATGGATCATGCATCGAGCCAAAGACAAACCACGTTTGTATTTTTTGTCTCCATTACTATCCTGTTCGAATACTTCGCTCCTGGTCGAATAAATGTTCCCACGTGTAAAAGAGTCCCCAACAAAGGTAGCCTACGATATGAACATTCTTACAAAACTCTCATTTAGAGAACGGCTACTTTTACCGAATTGACCGCTAAGCCTTACGAATAGCACAGACTGTAATGGTACCAGATTTTACCTAATACATTCAAGTCGAGGCTCTCCTTTTCTACTACCGATAGCTTTCCGCCACTTCATCGTTGCTTGACATTCGTTGATTTGGCAAGCCCTTCTAGAATGAGCAATCGCTTCTAGAATGCAGTCGCATCTGACAACCGCGCGTCGAGATATTTAAGAGTTGGCAAAAATAGTACTCGGCCAATAGAAATGGGTTGTTTTATTGCTGTTCTGCCAAATATATTAATTCTAGCTGGTCATAGATTTCTACCGAATACTCTGACCACTTCTAAACCTTCGAGACCCTTTTTTATCGGCTACGTTGAAGTGGAAGATCGCAAGACTCCGCTAACTCCGACTGTGTTACCACGTCATTTCTGAATTTGCCAGCTACTGCACACAGCGAACAAACAAGCAACCAAACGTCAAAACCAAGGCTAAGTATACCGCTCAACTACACTACCAACACGAGCTATACCAACTTTCCAGCCATGTTCAGCACGTGGGATCTCGTCCGACCGCGCTTCTGGTACCCCATGTCGTCTCTGGAGCAGTCCATGATGGACCTCGAGCACATGAGCAACCTCATGAGCCGCTCGCGCTTCCCCTTCGACATGGGCAGCGAGATGCTGGCGGCGCCCAGCAATGTTGACGACGACCAATTCTTCCGGGATCTGCCTGTGCTTTTGCGCGAGCAGAGACCGGCGACGCAGCACCGCGAGGTCGCTACACAGCCGACAGAAAAGGAGACCGATAACGTAGCGCACGACCCGACTCCGACCCGTGATAACGACCCGAACAAACAGACCGTCAAGGCCAAGGTCACCACTAGCACGAAGGCATCGAACAAGAAGCAGAGGCAGCAGTCCGACAGCTCTGACAGCTCGAATGTCGATGCCGACAGCCAGTACCGCCGCGCCTTCTCGTCCTACACGTTCAGCAACTCGTCCATCGTGGACGACAAGGGGCGGCGCGTGACAAGCTCGCGACGCCGCTACGAAGACTCGACGGGCCGTCTGAAAGCGGTGCACGAGCGACAGATCGAGGGCAAGAAGCTGCGCACGACGTGGAACCGCATGCGCCCCGACGACGAGGGTCAGCACGAAGCCATCTGCTCGAGCGGCACGCCCGACGAGTTCGAGACTCTGTGGCAGCAGACACCGTTCGGGGAGGCACAGAAGAAGACTATCAAGGACCAACAGCGCCAGCAACAGCTGCAACCAGGACAACAGACCAGGACGCTGCAGCAGCAACAGCCTTCGGAGTCGGAGGCGGAAAAGGAGGCAACCCCGATGGAGGAGTAAACTGTAGTTGTGATATTTGTTATTTCCTACGAGTCATTAGCGTTCCCTACGTCAATGTTCTCGCACAGATCAATTCGCTTTCGTCTTCCAACTTTTTCGATAATAAACAGCATGAAAAGCTTCTATTATTACTCTACTGTTTAACGAGTACCTTTGCACAGCAGTACGGTTCTTCATTGTTTACGTGGATCGAAACGCTTCCTTACAGCTTCTCGAGGCAGATAAGCTATAAGGAAGCGAGCTTTGGATTTACGAAGGTTACTGGTGGATATACGTTTGTAAGAGAAACTAGGTCGTCTGCGACTTTCACAGGGGAATTCAAATACAGTTTTTTTCTGTTTCCTTTTCGAGTTTCGATAGGCATAAATTTAAGTTAAAAGATAGTCTAACCGGTGTCTATATCGACTATCAATCGCATCATCAATGATACAAGGGGACGCCCTACCGGACAACTTGTGCCTGGATTCACAGAATAGATATGTGAGGATAAGCATTCTTTCTTCGAATACAATTTCTTAAATAAATCTATCCGGCTGCGTTCGGAAGCACAAACTGCTTTTTCTTGGGCTTCCCACAGATCCAATTTGCAACTACAAAATGGATCTGTGGGAAGCGCAAGAACATACAGCATGTGTTTTTTTTTTTCTTTTGTTGCCAAATTTGTTGAGAACACCCTCCTACTTGATGAAAAATGGTCTGGCGACTACTTCAGATCCGAATACTTGTGAACACGCGAAAGTATTGCTCAGTGACTGAATTTGCACAATACACCTCACGATTTCTCGGCAATATTTCATATTAGAGCAGTACCCTACCTGCGTTCACGGCCTAACCAAATGAATCCCCGTATATATGTTTATTTGAATACGTATAATACGTGACTTTTTGCTTTCATTTTTCTGTGTTTGTGGGCAAATTCCCGAGCTTTAATGCTTCTCCGGGGCGTCTGAACAAGACGCCAAAGACCGAGAATCTTTTCGTCTACAACTCACGAATTGATCATACTCATCCATTGAGAAATACGTTTTTGCAGCTAGAATTTCTTTTTTTGCCGGTGACACGAATGTTGACCCAGTTTACATTTCGCGTTTCGATCTACACTGTACCGTGTAATTAATCCGGGGTGGGCTGTCCATACTTCTATGAGGCATTCCCAGTATAAACAAAAAATAAGGTAATAGATCCTTATATAAGAAACTACGATCTGGATTTGATACGATTTATGTCTTGGTCATGAGGCAGTCAGGCTATGTATGCAAGGTTTGTACGCCTGGTTTCCAAACGTGCAACTTGCTAAACTTGATGATACCCTCGCGAAACTGCATCTACTTCATGGATCATGCATCGAGCCAAAGACAAACCAAGTTTGTATTTTTTGTCTCCATTACTATCCTGTTCGAATACTTCGCTCCTGGTCGAATAAATGTTCTCACGTGTAAAAGAGTCCCCAACAAAGGTAGCCTACGACAAGAACATCCTTACGAAAAATATCATTTAGAGAACGGCTACTTTTACCGAATTGACCGCTAAGCCTTACGAATAGCACAGACTGTAATGGTACCAGATTTTACCTAATGCATTCAAGTTGAGGCTCTCCTTTTCTACTTCCGATAGCTTCCGCCACTCCATCGTTGCTTGACATTCGTTGATTTGGCAAGCCCTTCTAGAATGAGCAATCGCTTCTAGAATGCAGTCGCATCTGACAATCGCGCATCTAGTTTTTTGAGAGCTGGCAAAAATAGTGCTCGGCCAATAGAAATGGGTTGTTTTGTTGCTGTTCTGCCAAATATATTAATTCTAGCTGGTCATAGATTTCTACCGAATACTCTGACCACTTCTAAACCTTCGAGACCCTTTTTTATCGGCTACGTTGAAGTGGAAGATCGCAAGACTCCGCTAACTCCGACTGCGGTACCACGTCATTTCTGAAATTGCCAGCTACTGCACACAGCGAGCAAACAAGCAACCAAACGTCAAAACTAAGGCTGACCACCGAATCGTATACCGCTCAACTACACTACCAATCCGAACTATACCAACTCTCCAGCCATGTTTAGCACGTGGGATCTCGTCCGACCGCGCTTCTGGTACCCCATGTCGTCTCTGGAGCAGTCCATGATGGACCTCGAGCACATGAGCAACCTCATGAGCCGCTCGCGCTTCCCCTTCGACATGGGCAGCGAGATGCTGGCGGCGCCCAGCAATGTTGACGACGACGAATTCTTCCGGGATCTGCCTGTGCTTTTGCGCGAGCAGAGACCGTCGACGCAGCACCGCGAGGTCGCTACACAGCCGACAGAAAAGGAGACCGATAACGTAGCGCACGACCCGACTCCGACCCGTGATAACGACCCGAACAAACAGACCGTCAAGGCCAAGGTCACCACTAGCACGAAGGCATCGAACAAGAAGCAGAAGCAGCAGTCCGACAACTCTGACAGCTCGAATGTCGATGCCGACAGCCAGTACCGCCGCGCCTTCTCGTCCTACACGTTCAGCAACTCGTCCATCGTGGACGACAAGGGCCGGCGCGTGACAAGCTCGCGGCGCCGCTACGAAGACTCGACGGGCCGTCTGAAAGCGGTGCACGAGCGACAGATCGAGGGCAAGAAGCTGCGTACGACGTGGAACCGCATGCACCCCGACGACGAGGGTCAGCACGAAGCCATCTGCTCGAGCGGCACGCCCGACGAGTTCGAGACGATGTGGCAGCAGACGCCGTTTGGCGAGGCGCAGAAGAAGACTATCGAGGACCAACAGCGCCAGCAACAGCTGCAACCAGGACAACAGACCAAGACGCTGGAGCAGCAACAGCCTTCGGAGTCGGAGGCGGAAACGGAGGCAACCCCGATGGAGGAGTAAGCTGTAGCTGTAGTTTTTGTTAATTCCTACAAGTCATTACGTTACTATCGTCAATGTTATTGCACTGATTTCGCTTTCATCGTCCAACTTTTTCGATAAAACCAGCATGAAAAGCTTCTATAATTACTCTACTGTATAGTTTAACGAGTACTTTTGCATAGCGGTACGGTTCTTCATTGTTTACGTGGATCTCATCCATTGCGACATACGTTGTTGCAGCTAGAATTTCTTTTCAGTTGTCGTCGCCATCGATTCGGGGGAGTTGTGCCAACTTGGCACACATTAAGAAGCATGTATTGTTGCGCCTCCGCTGCCAGGGTGTGGCGTGGAGGATGCCCCAAAGCTCGCTACAAGGCAGGCTTCTTCATCATGTCTTTTGCCATTCGCGATGTTAGCCGTCCCCCAATGCGGGTATAACGCTCCACAGCGTCAGACTTCCACCTTCCAAATAACTTGACCGCCAAACTATCAAATCCAGCATTAAAGAGTGCGGTTGCACCCCCACTGCGCAGTGAGTGAGACCCAAAACTTTCTGGATTGTAACCCGCCTGGCTTGCAGCGCATTTGAGCGCCTTTACGACATCTTTGACTTGCATATTTGTAGCCACATTAATCTTGCACAATAGAGTATTTTCCGCAACACCGAGTGACTTGTGATGCCGAACAAGATTCCATGCTGCTAAAACTGGACAGCACCATTGATACCCTGAACGATCCAGTCTACGACTGCTTCCATCGCCAAACTGGTCGGACTTACTTCCGCGGAATGTAATCACTACTGCCACCACCTCGTGTAGATTATCAGTCGGTCTCTCGTCGGAATCCACAAATGAAATATCTGACCGCTGTATTGCATACGGCAACACTTTTGCTCCTTGGGCTAAATACTCCGATCTTCTGAGAAGAAAGAAGAAACCCAGCACCGAAGCCGCCCAAATGACTCGGTGCTGGGCGGACTTGAAATCGAGGAACCCGTGGAGTTTCTTGAGGATATCGGTTGTGACAGGAGATTTTGGGTTACGAGGTTTGTCCTTCCTCCGCATGCCAGTGATTGCAAGTTGGTGTCCTGGTAAGAGTGCGACGCTGAAACCGAGCATCCGTCGATGATGCCACGAGATATGGCTAATTTTCGAGAGTACGGTGCCGGCAGAATTCCCTGATCCTGTGTGTCCCCATCCATAGTTCCAGCAGTGAATAGCGAATAAGGCGAGTTGGTAGGAATGTTTTCGTGGGCTTTCGGGTAGCCATCTCGGGAAGTTAAGCAACTTGCACCATTTACACCATTGTCGCCATGTACTGTTGTACTGAGATGCCGACGACGCGGCCAATGAACAGGATTGAAGCTGTTCGAGAAGTTGATGTAGAGTCTTCTGCATTGCAGGGGCACTGTGCTCTGTGTCCAGCCAGAAGAAAAGTTAGTCCATCTGGTTAAATGAGGTTCGATCCAAGCTTGTGAAGCTGCATCCGCCATCCAATTTGTCGATCCTGGGATATGGTCGGCGAATACACGTAAATTAAAGTACACTTCGGCCAGACCAAGCACCTATTAATTTCTTGGCTGAATGAGTTCCGAGAATGCAGCTTGTTGCACCACGCAACAGCGGAAGTATTGTCACTTCAACATTTTATAAGGAGAAGCTTCCCTTTGGCTAATCGACACCATTTCGCACCCCAAGTTCATAACGCAAGAGCAACACACAAATGCTCACGGACATTGATAGAAAATCCAGATTTGTGTAGCTCGTCAATCATCAATAGTTCTTTGTCATCAAATTGTATCTGAATAAATGCATTAGCCGCAGGATCAAGCACGGCCAATCCGACGTCGGACGCATCCATATACAACTCAACGTGAGGCGCAATCGTCTCCATTTATCCGAATATCGTCAACGGTAGCTCTGCTAGGCAGCCATGCATAAGGATTTGGTCGAACCACCGCAAATCGGCTGTTGTGCCACCGGACAGACGCGTTTTGCCAAATCGTGGCACTGCGTTGCATTGAGATTGAATCCGTTGATAAAATGGTTTAGCAGTTCGCAAGCATGTAGCTACGTGTCGAAGAGACCCGAGGACCTGGTAAAATTCTGTTTTCGTAGCCGTGCCTCGCTGAAGTATCGCTTGTACGCGTCGGTGTGCTTTAAATATTTTGTCGCTAGGGATTGATACCGTACGCCGCACGGTGTTCCACAATAACCCGAGCGCCACTATCTCAGAGCTCCAGGCTGAGAATTTTGCCTCATTGATTGAGCGAGGTCCAAGAGCGGCTAACATAGCGTGACGAAGTGTTGCTTCTGCTAACTGTAACCTATCACCTTCGTCGGGTTCCACTAAAATATGATCGTCAACCCATTCGTAAGGGAAAAATGGTTCATTGTCCTTGGAATCTGACACTGACGCAGGTGAATTTGAGCCTATGAGCCATGATATTGCCCGGCCAAATAACGCGTAGCATGGCGGCGACCCCGACCACCCAAACGGAGCTGCCAGATTGATAATAATAATTTATAGCTCCTTGATAAAGGCTGCCATACGGAAAACCTGGTTAGCTCGGGTACGTAAATGCCGAAAAACACCCTTCACATCGCCTTAAAGCATCATAATTCTCTCCGTGCAACCGCATGTAGCCAAGTACTCAATTCGCCTTGCAATAATCGCGACCGACTCATAGCGCACTTTTGGAATCGAATCCGCTACCAACGCGGAATTTACCGAGTCGTTCTTCGAAAATGATAAGTCATGAATAGTGCGAACTTCCTCGTTCGGATCTACACCCTTCTTTACCACAGCCCCCTAAGGACTGCAGATAATTTCAGGAGGATATCGGCCTCCACAACCATATACTGACCAGAGTCTTGGCCTTCGCGAATTGACCTGATCACCGCGCGCAAATAACGACGACACGAACCGTTATTCTTAGGAGGTGGATGATTCTTCATCGGTCCTTGACGCCACTGTACATCGATGCCGACCTCTGCAATTTTAATTAGGTCATCGAGATGTGGATAACCTCTGAGTACGCGACGTAGTCGTTCTGGGTCAATTGCTTTGTTCGGCCTTCTGTCATTGTCGCGTTCGCCACGGATAAATTGTGTTGCTTCTTCGACACTCATGTTGCGTGTGCGAACCAAATGGGACAGCGACTTACACGCTACATTGTCGATCTCGTACGGCGAAATCTCGAGCTGTTTTGCGCGGACAAATCCCATTCCACGATGTGTAATTGATATTCGGGCTTCATCGGCGAGTAATTCTTCCTCCGATGCGTGTTTGATTTTCTGTGCCGACATCAACGATAGACCAAACTGTCTACCGCTAATATGTGGAGGCATTTGGTGCTGTATGCCACGGACTGATGACACTTCGTTGTAACAAGGTCTTGACCGGCAACCGCTTGTACCCTTTTTCGCCGTCTCTACCGGTGTTGCTTGTCCGGCCTTACAAAGCGATCTCTCGGGACAGGAAACCATGCCAATCGTGCTCTTTGCTTCAATAGTTGGATATCTACAAGGCCTCTGGTGACCAGTACTTGTATCTCGCTTAAGTATCTCGTTCTGGGGTAAAGTGGATTCTCCATGACCCGCTACTTTGAGACAGCGTACTTTGTCACCCTTGCTCTTTGCTGACACCATCGTTTTACCAATTTTGCATTGCTTGCTCTCTGATACTGCGTTGACGCTAGCAGTCCTCTTTGGGTGCAGACTTGATAATACCTTGTCCGATGCAGTCTTGTGGGACACGTCCACCGCAGTGAATCGGTCGTTACTCAACACACCATTCACTTGGGTAGCGTCCGAGTTAAGGCGTGAGCATACCGATTTCTGCTGCTTCTCAGGTCGATTTCGGGCCGCTGCCACGAACTTGAGCTGCAAAGATGGCCGTACTGCCCCGCTGATCTTGGATAGTCATAATTGTCGGTGCTCCTCCTTCAAGCCACCAAATCGTCTAGTGATCTCTTCTTTCACGCAGGCCGGCAGCTTATTTGGAACAAAATGACCATGATCACTGGGGCACGCGCCATTTGCGTCGGGTGCACAGCCTGCCTTTGAAAGGTAGCGCATACACACACTCTTAGCCTTGCCCGAGCCTGGCTCGGTTTGTACTGGAAGTTGGCCCAGCACGTCCCTCGATATCCGACCGAGACGCCTTTTTCCGTCCTGCCGAGGAGTAGACTGGTAAGTTGGTGCCCGCTTCGTCCCCCCTGTTCGGGCTTCATCCGTTAATCTCTCGTTCTTGATCTCGCTGACGTGTTGATGTACTTTTACGAGCATCAGATCCCTCAGAAGCCTATCATCCGTTGAGCAGCGTCTTATCACTTGCCTTAAGTCACCATCGCTTTCTGCAACACTTCTAAAGTCCTCTAAAACATCGTCTACCCAGTAAACAAGTGTCAACAGTTCTTTTGACTCCAGCTAACTCTCATGAGTATGAACTCAACGATGTGTTCGACCAGTTCGATCAGCGCTGAGCAGCAGTATTCTCGGCAATACGTGAGGAACACTCTTGCTGCTTCTACCACATCCTCTATGCGCGAAGCAGGAGTAGCTGTAGCGAACTCCGCCGTCGCCAACAGGTTGCCAAAGTTTGATCCTCCACTTTCTAGCCACGACATCCTCTCGTCCTCTGACAGTCGGGCGAAGTGACGAATTGACAACCCACCAGAACCAAATTGAATATCATATGCCCGAGTGCAGACACCCGGTAGCGCCTTAAACTTCACAAATTCGGACCGAACCATACCTTTGACAAATATAGTAGCAGGCTTACCTTTATGCTTTTCTGATGTCACTCGCTCATGTACCTCCTGTTAATCATCTCGTGGAGCAAATGCGTACTTTGATGCTACGGTCACTCTTTTCCGCGGAGGCGGCTGCCCAATCATCTCAGAACTCGTGCTCACTTGAGTCCTCGGAACCATTTGAGACTGTCTGTTGGCTTGTCTAATAGCTAGAAACCGCTCCAGTAGCTCGGGGTCATCGCTGAGTTTCTCGACAATGAGTGCATCTTGGTCTATCGCTGTGCGACATCGCTTTGCCTCATGAACACCATCATCCGACGGGCTAACCGGCTGTCGGGAACGCTTTGGTCGTTCTGGCCGCGTAGTGACTTGAACCGTACCCTCACGAATCGGCTCCGATTGGTCTTGGGGAGTATCATCGCCGTCGATAAAAGGATCGAAAAGCTCACTTCCTTCTCTTTCCTCGCCATCACCACCACCAATCGGTGATTGTGACTGAGGCGGGCAGCAAAACGCCTGCCCCACAGTTGGTGGCACCGGTGTCACTCCTCCATCGACATAATACGCAAAGTCAAGGGCGTGTTGCAGCGCAAACTCGGTCTGTTGACCCGTTGAAGGGTCGGTCCACTTACAGACCTTCGTTGCACTGGGATAGTTAGCTTCTGCCATTAAGCCTTCTAATATAGCCGGTATCTGGTTAGATCCCACGATATCTCGTCCGAGTACTCGGTCTAGAACAGTGTTTTCGACAGCCTCGATTTTGCGCGCGCTCCATTCATCACTGTCAAATTAAATATGTTCCAATAGAAGGGCTATAATCGGTGCTACGACCGACACTGCATTCCATTCAGCGGTGAGCTGCTGTCCGTCGGATAGAATCGACAGCTGATCGCCTTCGGCTTCTACCACTTGACCGTAGTAAACATGATCAGAGCCCTTTACAGCAACTGCACGTCGCATGAGTGAATGATTTCTTGCCCTGTTCACCTCGCTGGCCGTCACCACGTGTGTTTCCGCAACTGCCCGACTTACACTTCCTCCCCCCCCCTTCGAGACTATGAAAGGTTACTGTATCTGCCTCTACTCGAGCGACCTTCGCGTAGAATGGTGCGTCAAAACCTGTTTCAATGGTTTCAGGCATCAAATGTAGGTAGGATCGAGCTGCAAGGCGAACCATTCTCCGGAGTGCTGGAGGCTGAAGGGTGGAAGCAAGAGGGCTTAAGCGTGATTAGGAAATTCTGAAACTAACTACGGCCGCTCGCTCCTACGTTGGTTTCATCTTTTGCTACCTCAACTCAAAAGTTATTTTCACCCGTTGCTTAAAAATTCCCATTTTTTGCCGGTGACACGAATGTTGACCTAGGTTACATTACGCGCTTCGATCTACACTGTACCGTGTAATTAATCCGGGGTGGGCTGTCCATACTTCTATGAGGCATTCCCAGTATAAACAAAAAGTATCCTTAAATAAAAAAAAACTACGATCTGGATTTGATTACGATTTATGTCTTGGTCATGAGGCAGTCAGGCTATGTTCCAAAAGGTTGGTACGTTTGGTTTCAAAACGTGCAGGTTGCTAAACTTGATGATACCCACGCGAAACTGCATCTACTTCATGGATCATGCATCGAGCCAAAGACAAACCAAGTTTGTATTTTTTGTCTCCATTACTATCCGGTTCGAATACTTCGCTCCTGGTCGAGTAAATGTTCCCACGTGTAAAAGAGTCCCCAACAAAGGTAGCCTATGATAAGAACATTCTTACGAAAACTATCATTTAGAGAACGGCTACTTCTACCGAATTGACCGCTACGTCCTTACGAATAGCACAGACTGTAATGGTACCAGATTTTACAGCAACTTCGCTAATACATTCAATTCGATGCTCTTCTTATCCACTACCGATAGCTTCCGCCACTTCATCGTTGCTTGACATTCGTTGATTTGGCAAGCCCTTCTAGAATGAGCTTTTTGAGAGTTGGCAAAAATAGTTCTCGGCCAATAGAAATGGGTGGTTTTGTTGCTGTTCTGCCAAATATATTAATTCTAGCTGGTCATAGATTTCTACCGAATATTCTGACCACTTCTATAATCTTCGAGACCCTTTTTTATCGGCTACGTTGAAGTTGAAGTCCGCTAACTCCGACTGCGTTACCACGTCATTTCTGAATTTGCCATCTACTGCGCACAGCGAGCAAACAAGCAACCAAACGTCAAAACCAAGGCTAAGTATACCGCTCAACTACACTACCAACCCGAGCTATACCAACTCTCCAGCCATGTTCAGCACGTGGGATCTCGTCCGACCGCGCTTCTGGTACCCCCTGTCGTCTCTGGAGCAGTCCATGATGGACCTCGAACACATGAGCAACCTCATGAACCGCTCGCGCTTCCCCTTCGACATGGGCAGCGAGATGCTGGCGGCGCCAAGCAATGTTGACGACGACGAATTCTTCCGGGATCTGCCTGTGCTTTTGCGCGAGCAGAGACCGGCGACGCAGCACCGCGAGGTCGCTACACAGCCGACAGAAAAGGAGACCGATAACGTAGCGCACGACCCGACTCCGACCCGTGATAACGACCCGAACAAACAGACCGTCAAGGCCAAGGTCACCACTAGCACGAAGGCATTGAACAAGAAGCAGAAGCAGCAGTCCGACAACTCTGACAGCTCGAATGTCGATGCCGACAGCCAGTACCGCCGCGCCTTCTCGTCCTACACGTTCAGCAGCTCGTCCATCGTGGACGACAAGGGGCGGCGCGTGACAAGCTCGCGGCGCCGCTACGAAGACTCGACGGGCCGTCTGAAAGCGGTGCACGAGCGACAGATCGAGGGCAAGAAGCTGCGTACGACGTGGAACCGCATGCGCCCCGACGACGAGGGTCAGCACGAAGCCATCTGCTCGAGCGGCACGCCCGACGAGTTCGAGACTCTGTGGCAGCCGGAGAGGCACAGAAGAAGACTATCAAGGACCAACAGCGCCAGCAACAGCTGCAACCAGGACAACAGACCAAGACGCTGCAGCAGTAACAGCTTTCGGAGTCGGACGCGGAAAAGAAGGCAGCTCCGATGGAGGAGTAAACTGCGTAAAAAGTAGTTAGTGTTACCGACTCATCTCACTCTGATTAATTAACTTTTTTTAGCTAGGAAATTCTGTGAAGGTAACAATGTGTATGCAATCATGACCGTGACATTTGTTCATGAGTGTTAGTTTAAACCTACAGCACAACAGATCATCGCAACTGGATTAGATGGTGAACAGCAGCCGTGCAAGTGGCCAACGCGAAACCTTGTTGCCCATTTGCAACCGACTGTGGAGCGAAACTACCCAGTATCGCCAACTGTGTGAAAATGTGTAAGCACGACGAAGGTGCCGATACAAGGAAGAAGCTCAGCAAAGGACACAGATCCTCTGTTGCTCTACACGATATAGAAGCACCACAAAAAATTACAGAAGCCAAAGTTAGTTCTCTTACCTGCACTGAACGGGGTGTGGAAAGTCTCGTACATATTCAATTGTTGCGGTGAAGGTCTGCGCTCAATAGGTTGCGAAGCGTAGTATAACTTAATGGCACGATCAATCTCCCGACACACTTGCGCTAAGCGTTCAAGCTTTGCGTAGGGCGATCGCTCGGACGCCAAGTTGTTCATGTGGTGAATGGCAGCATTGTAGTGACGTAAAGTCAACAAGCGACATTCATTCCCACCAGCAATAAATTGCTTTTGCTGTTGTGGACCAGACCAACTCCCATCCAGTCGGAATATTGGCTTCACTTCGAAATATGTCAGAGGGTTAGTACGCGATAGTTCGGCAGTGTCGTCTACGAGCGAGTCTTCTCGCGAAAAGGCAGCAACGTACAGCCCATGCAGCACCGGCTGCAGCGCATCAAACAGTGCAGCCATAACACTACGTTGGACAGAGTTGCGCTGCTCTTCACTGCTCTGCAAAAATGGGTATTTAAATAGCACAACTTGTGTCAAAATTGCCGCAAATTGGGTCACATCGGCGGCAACAAGCGGCAACGTGCACGTCACGCGGTCCACGGAAACATCCCGCCGCGCTCCAAACCCTTGACCTCCATACTGCAGAAAGTCCGCATAGCAACTCCGAAATATATTGACAAAGGCTTGCAACAATTGGCGCAACGAATGATGCGTTGACGTTTTCGCCACCGTTTGGCCGTTGCGATGCGGAGCAGTCAGCACCAGGATCCCGTGCAGATGCCGTTGAATGAGGTTTTGCCTCTCGTGCCCCCGTTCACCTCGCAGATACTTCATCTGCTCCACGAACTTCTCGTCTGCAGCGCGTCCGAGATAGTCTCGCTCTGTTATCGGCAACTCGTCCAGCAACCTCGTCCACTTGACGTCTTCGTCTACAAGTTGAAGTTCGAGCGCACTTTGTCCCAACACAAAATTCAGTTTTGCGGTCGTATACTGCGTCGCAAGTTTCCTTCGTCCTTCATTCTCGTCTCCAGTGTCGTCACTGGCTTCGATTTGGTCTGTGATGCGCTGCAGCAGTTGCTCAAACTGCATTACCAGGTCGTGCAGACGTCTGGTGACGGCAACTTGTCTCATGGCTGTAAGCTCTTTCACTATTGTGTTGCGTCTCTCTTGTCGCTCATCTTCCTCTTGTAGAAACTTCAGTTGCTCGGCAGTGAGTTGCGCCTTGTCACAGCTCGAAGCAACAGGTTCGGATGATTTCGGATTCTGTTGACGAGCTACTTGTTGCGTTGCTTGGACCAATAACTGCTCAGTCACTTGCTGTACTAATGCACCGGTAGGAGTAGAAATCTTCAGAGATCTCGTGGGTATATGTGGGGCTGCAGTAGTGGTGCTGGAGGGCATGTAGGACAGTTCATTGCTCGCCAAGTCCATTAGCTCTTCCTCCAGATCACTCAAAATAATCATTCTGATATTTTAGAAGAAATTTTAACAAAGTCCATATTTAAAATAGTCATGATTGGCTGAAAAGAAAATAAATCCGTTTGACCGACGGTTAAAGTGTATGTATCGATGGCGAACACGAAGCCTCGCGGACGGCCACCGGCCGATGGCAACTTTATCGTGTGGACCGAGACTCTAGTGGAGAGCTTACTGAGGCTGAGGTTTGAGAAGTATGCGGAGCCGATGACGGCTGCAAGAGGCACCAAGTCGCTCCGAGTGGCATGGGCGGATTTGGCGAAGGATCTTACGCAGCATAATAACGGAGAAGTAGTGTCGGTGGAGCAGTGTCGCAATAAGGTAATTAAGAAAGCAGCTACAGTAGTGCACGGCCGATGCATGTGAATACTTTCGTAAAATATGAAAGCGAGGTTAACCTATCTTTCATTGCTGCCAGCTCAAGGCGCTAAGGAACAAGTGGCTGGCTTATCACTCTGGGATGGCATCAGAATCCGTGTGTCTAGCGCTTATGGACACCTGTTGGGGTAGCGAGAAGGATGAAGCGGCGCCGATCAAGTCGCAACGTCCGTCGAGACCGAGTCTGGAACGTCACAACCAAGTCAAGAAGCAACGAGTGGGGGCTTCTTCGGCTTCAGATGCTGAAGGGAGTTCACCGATTTCCATTGCACCAGCTATTGCGCCGCCCCCACCTGTAGGTGTATCCTCGGAAACCCCGATATTGAGCTCGACTGCAGCTTCAGTTGAGACTGAAAAGCCTCCGTCGACAGCAGCTTCAACTTCGCGTCCGACGAAGTCTAAACCAACTCAGATACTTGGTGGGGGGAATCAGAAAGATCTTGCATCGGATGCCACAATCGCTAGTGTTCAGGACCGCTCGATCGACAGCACGGGTTTGCCGAAACTCGAGAAATTAATCGACAACCGCTTCGCTAAGGTGCTAGATAACCAGAACAAGCAGTTGAAGCTGGCTGAGGAGCAAAACCGCTTACTGACACAGATACTCGCGGCGTTGCAGCGTGGCTAGCGCTAAAGACTACACGGAAACACTGGAGTAGCTGGTGCCTTAAGCAACCACGAGTAGTAACACATGCCGAATATTTTACCTTTTCTTACCTCTCAAACTCTATTTTACCAGCATCAATGGATTTACAACTAATATTTTCATTTTATTGACCTTTCTTAAAGTTCGCTTCGAGCATGCTGAAGAACGCAGTTCGGCTGCGATCATGCAGCTTGCCGTTTGCTTTAACGTGGGCTCTTCTGTCTTTTAGCGTGGCATTTGCTGTAAGGAGTGGTGTTTCGTATTGACGCACTCTTTATTGGAATTCCCTATACGCGTCTTATTGTGTGCTTTCTATTAGGTCACCACTTCCACAGTATACTACCGCCAGCAGATCGGTGGGTCTATCTTTGCCATCGACGGACGAGATGGCAGCGACACGGAAATTGAAGGTTCCGGTGAATATGCGCGCTTTGTGGGATTAGCGATTCATCGGCGTCATAATCGTATTTTCTGGAGCGATGGCCGAGTTATCAAAAGTGCAGATGCCACTGACGGATCAGACGTGAAAATTAATGTCGGGGCACTAGCCCGCGTTGTATGGGTGGGGTCGAATTTTGGCCAAACACAAGCTGACATTCAACGTTTAACAGTGAAAGGCTCCCGATGTGTCAGCATTATTTCGTGGTCACCAGAGCGCGTCGAGTGCATGGTCGGCCTTCCACTGCGCTTCTCTCAAACTCAACTCCCTTTTGTAAGTGAGGGTGATTGCAGTATCCAGACAGAACACGGAGTCATGACGGGAAGTGCACTGAACTACAACGAAATGTTTGCGTCGGGAACTCCCTCACCGATTGTTGAGCGCATTGACATTTCCGCAAAGTTCGTTCTTCCGCATGCTTTGGTCATCGATGATCGGGAAGGAGAAGAGTGGCTCTACTGGTCAAACTCGGAAGACGGTACGATATACCGTAGCAGTTTACAGTCAACTGTCATCGAGGTGTTGCAGCGTCGTTGTTGGAGTGTGCGAGGCTTAGCACTAAATATCTTTCAGGACTCTGGGAACGAAAAGCTATTTCTCTTGTACTCACTTGAGTCCAAAGGGACCATCTCCCAGATCGAGTTACCGGTATCCCAGATGATTTCCTCTCCACAGTCATCAAAAGTACTGATCAGTGGTCTGAGGTCTCCTCGAGGCTTAGCTATGGATTCTACCAACCAAATCCTGTTCTTCACCGAGAAGACTGGTCGGATTTTTCAGGCAAATCTCGGCAACCGCATGACAGCTCGTCAAAAAGCGAACATCTTACCAGATGACGCATCGATTGTATCACCAGGAGTGGATACTCATCGAGTTGTGACGCTGACATCTATGACGAGACTCGATGGCATCGCTGTCGATTCCAAGTAAGATTATCTTGCATTTTATGGAATAAATGTTTGATGATGGGACTAACCATCCCTTTCTTTGGCAGATATCTCTATTGGTGTGAAACCAACACAAACATTGTGGCGAGAGCTCTACGTCGAGACTTTCAGCGGCAGGTTGTAGTCGGGGGCACTGCAAACTCCATGTTGAGGTCAGTTGTATAGGTACTCATACCTTTTTGTTGTTGTACTCACCGCTTATCTTACTTCCAATTTTTGCTGCTCTAGTTGGCCCCGTGGTGTCGTTCTCGGTTCCGACGATGGGAATATCAACGATAAGAAAGACAGTTACTACTACTCAGAATACACCGGTCGGGTGTCGAAAGGTGTATCACAGACCATCGTCGTTGACGAGCTAAGCGCTCCTGCGATGCAGTATTTGGACAGCGTAGTGCAGCAAGCATCTATTCAAGGAGGTGGGGAGCACGTCTACTTGTACGCATTGGAATAGAACAAAGGTGCAAGTCATCTTGTCCAAGTTTAAAACTGGCAATGAGCGGGATGTGCTCTTGCAGTAAGTTGCCTAATTACGGATGCACTTGAAGTACAAGTATCTGCTAGCGTTAGGATACTGTTGCTCAGGTTGTCATTTCTTTACTGATGTACATGTATATAATTAAGTGGACTATGGATGACGCGGTGAAATAGTTATCAAGACTTGAGCGTGTTGTGCATCTCACTCACTCTTCAACTCGACTTGCAACAAGCAACTCAAAGCAGCAACGATGGCGTCTTTGTCCACGACTTCGCTGGCAATTCTTCTTGCCATCAGCGCCACCTCGACAGGTGCCGACAATCTCCGCTTCGAATCGCGCAACCTGCAGGCAAAATATACGTCGACAGGCCAATACGCCGCTAGTATGCTGGCTAGCGTGAATGCGCAACGTGCTGCTCAGGGACTCCCTGCTCTCTGTTTGAACACTAAACTGATGGCGGCGTCAATGCGTCACTCGACCGACATGGCCTCCAAGAACTTCATGAGTCACACGGGCTCGGACGGGTCGACGATGTCGATGCGAGTCACCGCTGCCGGCTACAAATGGACCAGAGTGGCTGAGAACGTTGCTGCCGGGCAATCGAGTGTGGCTACCGTCATGACTGCGTGGATGAACTCGGCCGGTCACCGAGCCAACATTTTGGGCGACTACACCATGTTCGGCACTGCGTACGCCTACAACAGTGGCAGCACGTACAAACACTATTGGACACAAAACTTTGGCAAGGGCAGCACCGAGTCGTGCAACTACGAAGATGTCGAGTACGAGGATGCCCCGACTCCAACTCAGAACACGATGACCGATTCCACGGACAATTCGACGGTGGTGCTCCCCAACGAGCCTGCCCCCCAAGAGAGCAAGTCTGCTAGCGAGAGGTACAAAAATAGCAAGCATAGAGAAGAGTCGATTTATTATAAGAACGCAAAAAAATAAAATCTATAATTACTTTTTTTTAATGGTGTCTAGCTCCAGAAGCGTGCAACTCACTACTCTCACCGTTCTATCTGCATCACAGTGGTGTTTGTCACGCGTCGATTCGTGCTCACTTGTTGAGCTCGCGTCCGTTGATTCGGGGCTGAAGTCGTGCCCGCTGCTTCTCCATGGAATATCATTTTCGTCGTCGATATCGTCGTTGCCTCCTTTTCCAAACACTTGCGTCCACGCGTGCTTGTATTTACTTGATCGGTTGTACGCAAATGCTGCACCAAAGACGGTGTAGTTTCCCAGAATGTTACGGCGATGGCCTGGAGACTTCATCCACGATTCCACCACTGCGTTCACATTCTTTTGACCGGCTGCAACATTCTCCGCCACTGCTCCACCGGTGAAACCAGCGTCGGCAACTCGCTGCGCCATCTTGGACCCATCGGATCCTGTGTGGCTCATAAAGTTGTTCGCTGCCATGTCGTCTGCCTGACGTTGGGCTGCAGCCTGTAGCTTACTGTGCATGCGCAGACAGGGCTCCCGATTATGGCATGGTCTTTTCAATTATTTCTTATGAAATCATAAAATTATTTATTTCTTCGATTACCTGGATGTTATTAATAATTTATTTACTTAAGGAATCATCCGACATAATTTATGAGCAATATCCTTATGTACCTCTCACAACCAACCATGACTTTTCACTACTGTACTTAAATTCTCACTTCTCTAAGGACACAGCTTGCTCACGTCCTCACTTTTTAATTTGAGCAACTCGAACAAAGCCCCTCGCTAAGCTACTATAGTCCATTCCATCCACTTCTAACATTGTTGAGAGGTTCTTTAGCGACACCAGGACGACGTACGGGTAAGAGCGCCACAGCTTGCAACCTATTACATTAGAAATGGTGCTGTTCTTACGCCAAAATGGTGAGTATTGGTCAGTTCAGACTGTCGACGAGGTCACTCGCTAATTTTAACATGGTGTTGGTCTGCTTTACATTATGCTCTTATTTATTGTTTGTGCGCAGCACATGACATAATGTATGTGATGACACTAGCTGCCCAATGCCATTATTTATGGTTAAAGAGGGTTCCCATTAAATAACAATGCCAAAATCGGGAGCCCTGTGCGCAGAGGTGGGAGGCTCTTTGTTGCGCGCTCTTGGTTCACACGCTCGAGCATGGAAGCGAGGTAGTCCCTTGGTTGCATGCTGTGGCTCAATGGTACGTTACTGTAAGGTGTGGGTGATTAGGAGCTCTTCCTTTACGAGAACGCACTATGGTCGGAATGAAGTTTGCAAACTTTGGAAGTTAAGTCACTTGTTCCGGGAGTTTCTCAACCACCCAGCAAGTTTGCAGCGACTTATTTGTTGTGCAACTTTTCGAAGTCTTCGGTGAAGCACTCCCATTAAATGAGCAAAAAAAAGGCGGTCGGAGGACAGGCATGATTTTGCCAACTGAAACAGGCGCATCATGTAACAAAAGTTATCGTTTTTTATTCGTTTGACTTTCGCTTCACTTCCTGCGCCTCGAAGCGCTCCCTGGTTTCCGGTTTCATGACCGACTTGATTCCGTCCATTAATGATTTATTCTTGTCTAACTCGCCCTGCATTAAACCACACCTCCATCAGTCTGGTCCACACAACGACAAGATATTTTCTCTTGCTGTGACGCACCAAGTAGCAGCGTGTGTAGGCCTCATACTCCTTCTGACATCCCACTTTGCGGTGCGCCTTCTGCTGCAAGAAAACCTCCGTGTACCACTTGTCGAAGCACTGCTCGTACGCCTTCTTCTTCTGCCAGCAACCAGGCTTCTCCTGGGTCTGCTCCTGATCCGCCATTTTTGCCCTTCTCTCGAATTTAATTTAATGAGCGGCTGCAATTATATCGCACTCAATCACTTGAATAATGTATGTCGGAATAAAAACCTTCGATCGGAATTAGTGCTCTTCAAGATGACCGCAATTATAAGAGCAAAAAACAACACAAAATGGTCCGCCACATGATCATCTACCGGGCGTGCTGGAACTGCATTTGATACTGCTGGGACGTCTGGAACGGGTGCTGCAGCTGCTCTCGCTGTAGCTGAGCCGGCAGCGACTGATAGGAGCTAGCGATGGACGGCGTCGGGCCACCCGGCACCATAATATGGTGACCGCTAAGGAAGCATTGGTCGCACACACGTTGCGGCTCAGACAATGCGAACTTGGGCAGCGACACGCGGTTCGTCGAGTGCTGGCTGCACACGCTTTGGCCGCAATTCCGACAGTGATGACGACGCTTCACCAGTGTGAACCCGCACGCGCATACGTGGCACATACGCGACTGTTTCCAGCGAGGAGGGAAGGCCGTCTTGCTACGAGGACCGGCGCCCATACTCCTCGAGCTCATATTGACGTTGACGTGGCTACTTTTCACGTCTTCGTTGATCTGAAAGCCAGACATCATCGTCATATCCGGTGGTCCCTTGGACGGGTCGAACAAGCCCAGAGGCATCGAGTCGTCCGCAGTCGCGATCGAGATCAGGTCGTTCTCTCGCTCACGGAGACGCTGCTCGGTCAGCAACGACTTGACGTGCGGGTCGCTTCGTGACAGAGTGCTGCCGCGTTCACGATCTAGGCCCACCCCGAAGCCGCTATACATACTAGCGCCACCGTAGTTTCCCTGTGGTGGGTCGTAGAACGAGTCTTGGTCCGACACGCTCCTCTCGAGTCGCCCCTTACGCTGAAACGGCTGCGGCTGGTAGTGTCGATGGTGTTGCTGGTATTCGAGCTCGTCCTCGTCCACTTCGTCTTCGGATTCACTGTAGTACGTGTGGTTCTGGTGGGGTAGGTAGTCTGATCCATCGCGGATATCGTCGTGTAGGATGGTATGGTTATTGTACGGAAGATGGTAGTCTATAGTCTCCGTGGTAGGCTCTCCGTCGTCCTTACCCATGAGGTCGTGTTGGTGCAATTCACCTCCGTCGTCTTCCGGGCGGTGGCTGCCGTGCGCGGCTGCGCGTAGAACCTCGAGGATGCGCTCGCCACACTCGGCCTGAATGGCCAGATCGATGGGTAGATGGCCGGCGTCATTGCGCATGTGCACGGCGTATGGGTTGGCGAAAATCACCTTGACCACGATATCAGTGGGTGCGTCTTGGTGCAGACAAACCCAGTGCAATACCGTCATGCCGCTGGCGTCCGTGCGCTGTGCTACCTGGCGGTTCTCGCGCATGATCGTGAGCAGCGAGTCCCAGTCGCCATTGATCGCATGCAGGAAGTCGCCGTCCATTGTGGCTGCTACGGGGGGGAAGGCGTGTATTAGGCGGAGGGGGGCTTGCCGTGGCTTGGGACGTCCCTGGAGAGAGCTCTCTGACGTTGGGGATATGCGCTCGGCGCTCTTGACTGACTTTGTCTGTCTAGCCGCGCTCGGCGATTTGGCGATAGGCCATTATTAATAAGTGCGGCATACATGCAAAGACGCGACGGATGGACCTTTTCGACCAATAGGTAATGCGCAGGTAGGGGTGGGAGGGCATTCATTATGAATTTCAAAAGACATTGGCGCAACCTTGAGGTAACATTTACGGTGAGAGGTCTTTCTCTGGCACGATGCCGCGCGTTGTAGTTTTGGAGGACTGTTCGCCCGGCACCGCTCCACTCCCGCTCTATGGCCAGTGGTGGAGTTTTGCTTTGTGTACATGTACAGCAGCGCGAGAGCTTACAGTACATGTATCCTAGCTTACAGTACATGTATCCTGGATAATGTACCGGTCCGGAGAGCCCATGCCTTGACCACCTCAATGACTCATTGACTCATTGACTCATTGAGGTGGTCAACTCCGGACCGGTACATTATCCAGGATACACCTCATTGAATGAGGTGTGAGGGTTTTTGATGCCACCCCGAAAACCGGATGCACTGCAGAGCAACGCAAAAAAACATTGGAGATTAAATAAGAAGCTTGAGAAGAGAGCTCCGGCCTTTCGTCCAGCAGCGTATTGCTTGTCGATGTCAATAGCAATCGGTTACCGACATGACATGAATGTGGCTCTACAACAGCATGTTGCTGTCGAAACAAAATGTACCGTTTGACTTTAACGCCACGTAAGGATTATCAATGCTAAGTTATCATACAACATGTAGCTTGAATCAAGCTGCTTGATGCACCTCAAACAAACGAGGCTCAAAGTGAAACATGCACGCGATGGTATCCTTTCGTCGACACTATTACTATCTACTGTACATGCACCTGAACTTCCTACCGATACTCGATCTATTAGGCTTGGCAAACCCTTTCTTCGCAGGGGGCAACACGCAGGTTCGCATTTCATCAGCTCCAAATTCAAATCTCGCGTCATTTTCTAAAGGCTTTCGTGGGCTTGGTGAGCATGGATATTAATAATCTCCAAAGAGCGAGCAGGGGGAAACATAACAAACTTCCAGAAATCCCCCATGCCATCATAATTCAAAAGAAAATTGATCGACACTAATAATAAAGTTGCGCTTGAACAATGCTGTGACCGATGTTCTGCGCAGAAATGGACGTATACGTAGCGTATCAAACGTTTGGTAGTAAGCGTTCCGGTATCCAATGACAGTGTCGTTACGACATCAGATCGATGAAGACCTCATCCACAACGATTCGTGGGAGCCATTGCTGACATGATAGCACAGCTTCTCTAACATTTCAGTTCTTTAAAATTTCAATCAGAAAAATCGTAGCATGATATTTACGTAAGGAGATAAATACGCGTAGCCCCCTACACTTCCAGCGGTTGTTTGCGTCCTGCTGCAGTCTCATCGTCGATGCTAAGCATTTTCTGTACGCTGGAGGGGATCTCTCCTCCAAAGAGCCGCTTAAACACGCCCACTTGATCCCAGCAGTGATGCTGCTGGGCGATTCTCAGCTCCTGGAAAACGACGTATGTAGTGACTGTGAACGTCAAATCCGATGATTTAATCGCCATCAACGCCACGCGCATGGTAGCTGGGCAATCCTCCGAGGCACACACGCGCTCCAGGTGCTGCGCCGACGCGATCTCGCCCTGTATGCGCCACTTGGTCAGGATCATTTCCCCGTCAGGCAAATGCGGTCGCAGCTCCACGATGTCCACCACGATACTCGTGAACACGGAGCGAATTATGTTCCACAGACTGATGGTCTGTAAACGTCCGAACGCGTCCCATTCGCGTACGCCTACACCAATCCGGCAGTCTTCATGCCATACTCGAGATGCGTCGCCCAGACTCAGATACGCGGCATTGAGCAGCTCCACCATCTCCGTCACCACCTTCGTCCTCTCCGCCAATAGTCTCTGCGTATTCGCGCGGTTCTCCACGCCGGGCACTCCAGACGCCCCCATGCCACGTAACCCAGCCAAACTACTTAGCGCCGACGCAGCGCTTGCTGCATTCCGACCTGCCGCATTTTTGCCCAATAACAAAGCCTGTTTCAGATGCAGATTGTCTCGTTCCAGGTTGCGCACGTGTTGTTCCAGATCTGTGAGCTTCGTATGTCTGAAGGCCGCACCACTCGAGCCCACGCTGGATCCAGGTCCACTGCGAGTCCCCAGCGGCTTTTCCTCGGCTGCATCGTCCTCATCGTCGTCCCCTTTCGTCCGCTCGTTATCTGACTCTGTGTCCTCGTCATCCTTCTGCGTTTTGGGGCTAGGCCGTGCGTCGCGCTCGTTAGTTTTAGGGCGATGGTTACCGGTCTCTCTTTCGTTGTGCACCTTCCGACGCTTGTGCGTCTCAGCGCCGCTCTCCTGTTGCGCGTCGTCCATCTCGCTAGGGAACGTGTCCAACAACTCGTTCAGCGCGATGACCTCGGGTTCCGCAAGCTGTCGCTTGGACCCCGCGCTGCTACTCGAGGCTGGAAATGCGCTGGTTGACGCGTCTGTGCTTCTGCTTGCTGACGCGCGTCCGTTTGCTGTACTGCTGTCGGCGGTGGGCAGCGAAGAGCGCGGAGGAGGCACCATCTGGAAGGGAGCAAACCGTGACTGGTTTCTTCCTTCACGTTCAGCTTTTGGTGTGCACACCATAATCCATTTGTACACCACACCACCTTAATCAGGTACAAAGACAAAGCAATCTTGAAGTTATCGACACACGAATGACAGACTTCACTATCGCTCATTTTTGGCAACGTGGATGACCAAGACGCCGCTCATGCGCGCGCCTTAGCGCCACCTTTCCAGCAGACCGCTCGTGTAAGCTAAACCGCACTATAATTACAAACAGCATCGTCAAATTATTAAAGTTCCACCTTATAATTGTCCAGAAATCGTCGTTCCGCGTCTTGGGACGGCAACAAATCGCTGCCGGCGGCCCCAGTAAGAGCGCACTGAGTGCTCTATGGATGAATATACACGTCTTTCCGACAGATAGTTAGGTAGGATTGTGATCAGGTTAGGGGATGTCAAATTTACGCTAATTGAATATCTTCATTTTCATCTTTTGGCCAATGGCATCCCATGTGGGTAGGTCTCTTATTCCGACAGCTTCCGACAAATATTTGTTGGAAGCGCAGCCAAAATATTTATGGCTGGATACAAATACTCAGTAAAAAAAGTATTTTTGAAATATTCTTGTCATTCCGACAACAAGGTCCTCCAGTACTTCGAAGGAGCAAGTATTCAAGTACGTGTTTAGAAAAATGATAAAATAACATGCCTCAACAAAAACTATTAGTAAGCTTAGATACACATGTACATGTACTGCATTTGTTTTATTAAAATAGCGTCTTTGCTAACCTCTCATTGTGATTCTAGAGCCTGGGTGTGACGCAGTCTTGTTGCGTGGTCAGGACCACCAGTCACCAAGCAGCAGAAGAAGGCCACGCTAACCAACGTGATGTGTACGACCAACGCACCAGCACGCGCAACAAGCCTGCGCCGGGTATTTCTAGTACATTTACTTGACAGTCCACCTCCACTGCCTCCACCTCGGCATCTTCCACAGTCTCGAACACCGCCTTCATGGCCTCGGTCGCCGCTACGATAGCCACGCCCACCAGCGTCATGTTCGTCTACACCGCCACGGCCTCAGAAATGGCACTGTGCGTTTCCTATTCCACCTCTTCTGCCAGCTTGTCTCGCTTCGCTGAATCTCACCGGGAAGCTGCCACTCGCGACACCGCTTCACACGCTGGAGTAGTCGAGACGCTTAGGAAGAACCATGCTTACATTCTGCACATTCAGCCGAGCTCTGCTCACCCAGCGCAGAAGCATCATCAAAGACCAGCGACACCGCCTGCCTTGTCTCCACTGGAGCCTTGTTCACGAACTCCTTCGTGGCACGAAGTTCGTGCGTAGGTCCAGGCTTCGACGCCGCCACGAGTTCGCCAAACGATGCGCCACCTCCACGCGCTGCACCGCATCCCGCATTCGTGAAATCATCACCATAGAACGGCGCCACCGAGTTCACCTGCTACAGACACGTCCGATCCAATCGACGCCAGCGCCGACACAACAAACTTCGTCACGCTCGCCGTGCTAGCACCATCGCGCGCCTGCACGCCGTCAAACACTATCGCACTCATTGACGAGCCCATGTCACGCCCGTACACACCACGCCCAGTACTCCGACCACACCGTCGCGCTGTAGGGCGTGCACCGAGCGGACGTACAAGTCGAGCATCGACACCTGCGCCGTGTCGTCCTCCGGTATCCCCAGCAGGACCACCCGCTCTACACTCGATAGCACGCCACCAGCACGCCTCCCTGCTGCCGCTGCCCTTCACGCTCGCTCGCCCGCCGCTCCGCGCTCTCACCTAATACCAGCACGCCGCCCTGCACGCTCGCTCGCCCGTCACCAGTGCCACCGTTGCCGCCGTATCCGCCGCCGCTGCCCTTCACGCTCGCTCGCCCGTCACCAGTGCCACCGTCGCCGCCGTATCCGCCGCCGCTTCGCGCTAGCTCACGCACCAACCGATGACGCACTGACGCCGTCGACCCATCCCTCCACCTAGCCATGATGGCTGCCATCATTCTCCCAGGCCACTCTTTTTAAAATAAAAGTTTCACGTATTTATAACGTTAGAGATACCGTATTTGTTTTAAATAATAAATGGTGTTTGGTACCTGAATCTGTCTGTTGTTCCGAGCTGTCGGAAACATGTCGGAAAGGGGTAGGGTGTCGGAACGGTTGCGATATGGGTGGATACCTTCGGGCTGATGAAGGAAGGGTCCTTCCGCAGCGAGAAGGAGAACGTGGACGAGGATATTCTGCAGTGTGGCAAGGGACCATTCGCTGTGGAGGTGGACATCATGCAGCCCATTGACCCAGATAAGGCGCCAAAGGTTCACGTGCCTCCGCTCAACCACATTAGACGGTGGATTGACGATCTTCCAGCGTGTGTGAGAATGAGTTGACTGACAAGGGCGTACGCATTACTCCTGGAGGCATCCGCAAAGGTGCTGCGGGCATCAGCGTAGCCTTTATCCACCCCAAGGGGAACGACGCCACTGCCCTATCGGGGGAAGGAGTACTCATTGAGCTCGTGCAGGCCCCGGACAGCATCATCAAGGCTTTCGAAGCTATCAAGGAAAAATAGGCCGTAACGTTAAAATCTTTGAAATTAAATGTAGGACGGCGTTCGTTTCCCAGATATCTATTTAGTGATTAGGTTTACTCAGATGCAGGTATCTCCAGGTTCACGTCCAGTACTCCTTCAGGTTTCGACTTCTGGCAGGTAATTTATGAAATAAATTCCCGTCCAAATATTACGCAGGTATCGAGAGCTTGGATACCTGGAATAGTCATGTGTGCGCTACTTGGGCAAAAGTCGAAGTGATGAAGAACTTGTCTTGTCGGCATGGCAAACCCACGGGGAGTCAAAAGCTTGAATGGGTATCTTCTTGTCAGCAGCCAGGTATTGGCCAGGTAAATGCCATGTACTTGTCAAGTTACCTCTTACCACGACACATGCTGCAGCTACGAACGACGTCTGATCTTCAGAATTTCGAGTAGCATTGCCCAACGTAACTTCGTAATGCCAGAAGAAGTTACATCACTTGGCGCCTCGCTGGACACGCACTTCCACATGTGGAGACACACAAGACTCCACAACTATCACCATCTTTCTACAGGTTCTTTAATGTGATTCACCTGGAACACTTCCTGCATTGCCGATGCAACCTCGCTCGTAATGCCTTCAAGACGTTTAACGTTCTTGGCAGAATTCAGGCTGTCGTACAGGTGAATCACCTTCGAACTGCCTTCGATCACTAAGCAGCCCCAGTGAACTCCCTCAAAATTGACAGGCACCAACACAAACTGACAAACGGCTACAGAAGCGCAAATCTCCAAACGTTTCTTCTCCGGAAGCACCGGCTCCACATTAGCTGGTTTTTTTCTTGGTAACTTCTTAAGTGGAGGCATCGTCACCGTGGCATTGCTCTTGTAGCGCTGTAGAAAGACCGAAAAGGCGTGCATGGCGCCATCGTTGAGCCACATGGACCCTCGAACACAATAGATGTCGGCCATTGTGATGTCAATTCCGAAACCTGGCAAAGTTTTGTATGGCCAGGTATTCAGAATGTCATTAATTGCAGCAACCACTGGAGGTGTTTCGTCCACAAGTTGTTTCACCTCGTTATTAAGCCAAGTGCATAATGCAACGCCACGTTGGCACGTAAAGTCACCGTATCTCCGTTGTCTACAATAGCGTAACTGCTCACCACGTCCTGGTGCACGGCAACATCATATTGTGTCTTTATAGCAGCAGCTACCCATCGCGTCGTCATGCCCAGCACAGCGTTCATCTCCTTTGTGTATGTAGTATTACGTAACGTTCCTGGCATCTCCACCTTGGCGTAGTATTCCTCCTCCTTTCGCCACTGGTATGATAGTAGCGCTTTTAAGCTGGAATTCATAGAGAAATGGCCCTTGATCTGCTGCTTCACTTTGCCGAACAAGCTCTCTACACGGTTGTTTGTGTGATTCTGAAAGTGAGGCAAAGCAACACGATACGCCATGACCCACATGTCCTTGCAATTTTCCCAATTCTCTTGAAGATAATCCCACAAATCTTGTCGTCCTCCTCTAAGCGACAAACACTTAAACTCATCACGGTGAGTCACGTAATCTGCTTCCGTCCTAGCGTAGGTCATGTTCGTGATCGTGTGTTTCATTTGGGCCAGCACGTCCGCTTCAATGCTCCGTATTTACTCGACATCCGAATCGTGTCATGTAGCCATTTGATTACGTGAAAGTGGCATAGCAAAATGCGCGCCTCCGGCAACTTCTGTCGCAGAACTTCCACCTCTCGCATATCCTTATCCACAATCACAATCCGCAAGAAACGCCAGTGCTCATTTGCACGCTTGAAATAATCATTGCTCTTTGCCATCTGCCAGTCGCCGTTCGTCTCTAACAAAGAATACTGGACAGGCTGTCCATTGCCAAACTGGTCCATCGCAACCATCGAGAGTAACTGATAGTTGTATCTAGTAATGGAAGAAAAAAAGATAAATACCTGGAAAAAACATGGACAATCCCCGGAACTAAAAAAACAGCTATGACTTACTTGTTCGTCTTGTGCGTGCAGTCCATTTGAAGGACCTCAGGAAAGCTGTCCAACATGGATCGCATGTGCCCCGTCGTGATTAAAATGACCCCGGTGTTTCCACGCGCACTCTGGTATAACGAGGACACGCTCTGCGGAGACTCCATGTTAAAGTTCACGATGGCTTCAGCTACTGCGTCATCATCGGACAGTTCTACACCTAAGGTAATCAAAGTAATCATTAGTACGTGATCACCATAAAGCAATCAAACTTACGAACACACCAAACACTTACCGGAGCGACGCAAGCGGGCGATCAAATTTCGGACGTCTGTCATGTGCTCTGAGTTTTCGCGAATGTATTCGTAGATACTTGATGTCGTGGCCTGCGATTGCATCAGTAGCTCAACGCCAGGGACCAACGGGGACTGCGTAGACATCTGTCGAATACCTGGGTAGTGCTGGTAAATCTCTGGAGAAACCAGGTGGTTGTGAGAGTAAATTTCGCGCTTAAGAGCTATTCCCCACGAACCATTATCCATGCGATTACCCTGCGCAAGAAACTGGAAAGGACATTCGGTCCGCCGAAGGTTGTGCAGTGTGCGCTTGCCTGTCGACCGCTCACGCGTAGGCCACCCGTGAGTACAAATGTACTTGCGCTGATACGGACCCATGTCCTCTGGGACGAGTGGGATCTCCTCTTCCGGGAGATCTTTGTACTGGAGATGGTTCTTGAGTGCTGAGTTACGCCGAGCGACACTTATCTCCTCCTTCACGACAAGCACTTGTCGTGTCGCCCGCATATACATCTTGAGCCCTTGCTCGAATGCTGCCCAGGTAGTATGCTCCTCCTCAAACGGCGGAACGGGAACAAACAAATCGTCATCAACGTCTGCAACCGAGCGCTTCTTTCCTTGCCGTGGAGACGGCTTGTCGCTCATCGCCACATTGCTCCGCCTATTAGCAGTGACTTCTTGTTCAGTCTTCTCTTCCCCTTTCTGCACAGCCTCCGGCTGTGAAGCGGTGCCTCCCTCGTTATCGCCTGCTTCGTCGTCATCGTCTGCTTGGCCTTCATCACCGTCGCCTTCCAGCTCATCAACTTCTTGGTCATCTTGACCGACTCCATGGGGGCCAAATAACGGCGTCGCTGTCTCTGCTCGGCTCTCCCTTGCGCGTTGAATGGCTACTGCTTTCTCAGACCTAGTGCGGGCGTTTTCGATGTTAACACGATGCATGGTATCCTCAGCAGCAGCTTCCTCTCGGACTGCCGCTGCCGCGCGGGCCTCCTCTTCTCTTAGCGCCTCCTCCGCCATTTGCTGCTTGATATGCGCTGTCTTGTGGGTGCGAGCCATGGCGCTGTACGCGTTCGCCGCGAGAGGAAGAGCTGCCGAGTGGCTTCTTCTCCCCGGATGAGTGGCTGGGAGATCGACGAAAAAAAAATTCGAACGAAAATCGGTAATAAAAAACCCTGGTAACCTGATGAAATATTTGGAAAATACCTGGTCCGAAATACCCGGACGTGAACGTTGCCCTTGGAAAATACCTGGTCCGAAATACCCGGACGTGAACGTTGCCCAAATGTAACTATTAATGAATACGTTCGAACTTGCAACATAGATGTACCCATGATGCCGATTTTGAAATGGGTACATCTTCGTTGCAAGTTCAAAGTGCTCGTTGCTAAATAGCAGCTTGCTCTACACACACTCTGAAATCGCATCATGGCAGCCGACGTCAGCGCCCGGGTGCACCTCGTGGCCGAGAAGCTGCAGCAGAAGGCGCAGGATGCGCAACGCAAGGGCAACGAGGGCGCCGCGCGCGCCTTGGCGTCCTCTGTGTCGGATCTGCGTCAAGCCATGGCGCTCATCGCGGAACAGCGGCATTTACTGGCGCGTCGACGTGGCGAGGGCGATGAGGAGGACGACGACGCTGACGCGCACACCCAGGAGCTAGCAACGCGACTTGCGCGAGTAGAGACGATGCTGGGTAAGAAGTCGGACGATATGAAAGCCAAGGGCAACGAGAACGCGGCGGCGGCGCTGCAACAGTCGGCGTCGACCGTGGAGCAAGGCCGCAAGCGACTCATGGAGCAACAGCAGACGATCTTTGGACTTCTGGGACGCTGGGAAGCGATAGAGGACGTGGTAGACGGTAAGAAACGCGACAAGGAGACGCACAAGGAGCAGGAGACGCCTCCTGAGCGACTTATTGCCCGAGTGCGTCGTCTTGTGCAGCTGGAAGCTGTTATAATGGAAAGTTTCCACGAGCATAACGAGACTGAAGTGAAGATAGAGATAGAGAGACTCAAACAGGGAGACAGGGAGCTGGAAGCTGCGCGAGAAGAAGCGTTGGAGGCTCAGGAGAGGCTGAAACAGGAAAGTTTGGCACTAGAAGAGCTGAGGCAAGAGCTGGAGAGGACGAAGGAGAGAGAAACGCTGAGACAGGAAGAAGACGCGATGCTGCTGGAGCAACAGCGAGAAGCGTGCCAAGCGATGGAGCAGCTGGTGCGTGAGAGCGACCAGGAGATCCAACGCATGACGCAGAGCGCAGCGTATCAGGCTGAGGAAATGCAGGCTCTGAGAGTTGAGGTGGAGAGCATGGCGTCGGAGAAAGAGAGACTGGTGAGAGCTCACGCGGATGAGGTGGAGGAGCTGCAGGGACAGCTGGAGAGCGTCATGGACGCGCTCTCGACGAAGGCTGATGAGGGGGAGAGACGTCGTGCTGAAGAGCTGGAGGAATTGAGGGCTCAGTTGGAGAGTTTGGCTTCAGAGAAGGAGAAATTGGTGACACAGCACGAAGATGAAGTCCAAGAGCTGCGTCTTAAGGCGGAGAGTGCGACGGCTTCTGTCGATACGAAGGATGCGGAGTCAAATGGTGAAAAGCTTCAGACGCTTCAGGCTGAGATTGACGCGCTGACTGCCGAGAAGGAAGCTCTTGTTAAGGTGCATGCAGATGAGGTGGAAGAGCTTCAGCAGACGCACTCTATAGAGGTGGAGGAGCTTCGGCGAAGGCTGGCAAGTGCGGGAGATGAGTTATCGACAAAGACAGGAGAAGAGAATGCAGCAATGGGTGAAGAACTCGAGGTGCTGCAGGCCGAGGTGGATAGTTTGACTCAAGAGAAGGAAGTCATGGCAAAGACACACCTGGACGACGTTGAAGAGCTGTGTGATACACACAGAGACGAGATGGAAGAGCTTCGCAGTCGCATCGAAAGCGCTGCTGCGGAGAATGATGAGATCGATACGCGAAATGAGGAGCTGCAGGAATTACGAGATGAAGTGAAGAACTTGAACTTGGAGAAGCAGCAGCTTGCAGAGACCCATGCAAACGAGCTTGAGGAACTTTGCGCAACGTACTTGGACGAAATCGAAGAGCTCCGTCTTCGCTTTGGAAGTGCTGCACCTGTCAATCCTGCGGCAAGTGACGAACTACAGCAACTGAGGGCGGAGGTGGGAGCCTTGACTATTGAGAAGGATCGTCTCGTCAAGGCGCATGCTGATAACATTGAGAAGCTTCATCATCAGCTAGAGAATGTAAAGAGCGATGCAGAAAGCGTTTCGGAAGATAAAGTGGAGGCTGATGTCGATGAAGAGGAGGAGGTTGGTGCGTGTCCGGAGAATGCCGATGTGCCTTTGTTGGAACTTGAAGAAGACGACTCACAGCCAGTGGATTTAGCTGAAGATCAAGTAGAGACAAGCGTTGATGGGATTGCTTCGAGTACGGTACCAGAGATGCAGACTTTTGACGAGTTACAAGACAACGAAGAGCGTTCGCAAGCTCAGCTGGAGACGATCAAGGAATTGCAGTGGGAACAGACCGAACTCGAGGAGAGAATTGCACAGCTCACGAAGGACAAGACCCAGGCGGTGGATGAATTACAGCGCGCACACGAACAGGAAACGCGAAGCTTGCAGACTAAGATAAGCACTCTTCAAGCACAGATGACGGAGTATGAGGAGCGTTGTGAAGCTCAGCAGAACACCATCACGTCGCTGGAGAACGAGCAAGCTGAGATGCGCGAACGCATTGACCGTCTAACCAACGAGAAGCAAGAGGCGATGAATGAGTTGCAACACACACACGGAGTTGAGACGACACGTTTGGCTCAGCGTGTTACCGACAGCGATTGTAGAATCGAGTCGTTGTCAGCTGAGCTGGAGGAGCTGGAAGAGACACTAGCAGCAAAAACAACTGAGCAGAACGAGACGGCCGAGTCTTTGGAGCGCTGCGAAGCTCAGCTCCGTGTCTCTCGCTCGGAAGTAGACGAGCGGACTCGCGAGTGCACGCAGCTGAAGAATGACCTGGAGGAAGCTCAGGACGCACAAGAAGCGAGGAGCGGGGAGGTCAAAGAGCAAATGGCGCAGCAGATAGCTGAACTGCGCGAAGTGGTGGACTTATTGCGCTCTAGAGGCGAGGAGGATGTCAGTTTTGAGGGGAGAGAGTGGCAGTCCCATGAGGCGACAGAACTATGCAGAGAACTAGTAACAATGTTGGGCGATCTGCTCTCGACTAGAGACCAACTGCGTGTGGCTATGGAGCAGTTGACCGTCATCCGCAGTGAACAAGACAAGCAGAAGCGGCTTATTGACGAGTTCGTGGCAGCGTCAGATTGGCGTTTGTTCGCGAAGGACGGAGAGGACGAAGGAGAAGTCGTGGAGAATTTGAGCTCTGCCCACGACAAGGATGTGGGTGAGCTGTTGGCTGCTGCAAAGGGGAATTCTGTACGCTGGCTGGATCAACTTGAGCAGCTGCACAGCCGCGTGAAGAAGGATGCGGCCAAGATGAATGAAGTAGAGCAAGAGAAGCTGCAAGTTCATGCGCGTTTAATGACCGCGGAAGCTTCGACTCGCGAGCTCGAGGCTCTGGTTGAGTCCTTGGAAGAGCAAGTAGCAGCTTTACAAGACGAGAAGAAGGAACTAGTGGAGGCTGCAGAGACGTTAACGGCTCAGAACCGCTCTGCCAGTATCCAGGAGCAGCAACAGCAAGCAGCGCAGCAAGAAGAGGTCGCTGCGTTACAGAGCCAACTGGCGAGTGTACGTAGCGACTTTGAGCGGTACCGTGTGCGCTCACACACTGCGTTGAAGAAGATGGAGAAGCGAGCAGAACTGCTGAATGGAATGCGCAAGGAGAACGAGGCCTTGTTGAAGCAAGTTCGAGAGAGCGACGAGCAGCGAGAGCTAGCAGAAGCTGCGCGTCAAGACAGCGAGGCTCGGCTGGAGGAGGTGCAGCGGACACAGGAGATGATGCAGGCGGACTTTGACCACTTGGCGATGGAGAAAGCGCACGTTATCGCCGAGTTGGAGGAGGAAACGCAGCGGTTAGTGTCGGAGCAAGAGCAGACGGAAGCGCAAATTGCGGAGTTCACTCTTAAGATCCAGGAGCTGGAGAGGGAGAAGCAGCAGATCGAGGAGGAGAGTGAGCGCGTCAAGGAGGCAGAGCAGACGGCGTTCCAAGCGCGTCTTAGCACTGCCACAGCTGCAGTGCAGACGGCCAAACAAGACCTGCAGAAGGTGCACGAGGCGTTGGAAGCGAGTAAAGCGGAAAACGACAAGCGCCAGAGCCGGATCGAGTCGCTGGAGCGGAAGCTGACGGAGCAATCCCAGACGCAGACGACCAGCGCGCGTGATGTTCCCCCCGTCCCCGTGCCACAGCTCGCGCTACCTACAGCTGGACTCGAGAAGGAGTTGGCGACGTTGAGAGCATCCGAGACGACACTGAGGAAGCAGCTCGATGACGCCGGTGCAGAGCTGATTGGGCTGCAAGAGCGCTTTGCCACGACCAAAGCAGCCAACGCGGAGAAGGTCTTTGCGCTGGAGGAAGAGAGCAACCATTGGAAGATGGAACTGGCCGCTGCAACGGAAGAAATTCGTTGTCTGAACACCAGGCTTGAAGCGCACAAGAGCGACGGGAACGTTGCGTCAACATCTTCTACTAGCACTACTGACGCTGAAGTAACAGACGACGTTCGTCGACTTCCAACCGAGTTACAAGACGCCAACACGGAGATCTCGTTGCTGTCGAGAGCTCTGGATGCCTGTCGGGAAGAGCTACAAGCTGCACGTGACCAAATCGATATCCTTGCCCCGTCGTCCGAGCCAGAGAGCGGTGAGGATTCAACTGCAGCCTCCAAGACCTCAGCAGTGCTACTAGCCAAGGATGAAGCGCTGAAGAAGCTGCGAGTGCAGGTTCTGGAGCTGCAGGAAGAGCTGCAGACACTTGGAGAGGAGAAGAAAGCGCTGGAACTTGAGGCCGAGAAAGACGAACTCGATGAACTGCAAGCGACACGCAAACACTTGCAGTCCGAGAAGGAGCGAGCGATGCAGCTGCAAAGACGACAAACGCTGGTGTCCAGCTTCGAGAAGCAAGTGGCGAGCATCGTGGACGAGCTGCAGAAGCGACTGGAGGAGCATTCAAGCGCCTTCCGTGACGTCTGTGACTTCCGAGACGACCATCGTGCTGTTCTGTTTTCTACCGACGATACTGGAGCAAGTCCGAAGGAGGAAGTGGAGTTCGACGAGTGTCTGGTGATGCGAAGTGGCGTGGTGATCAAGGCAGGCGCGAGCTTCCAGCTGCCAGTGATCTGTGAGAAGAGCGGGTGGCGCGTGGTCTGGAGCTTCTCCGTGAAGGAGGACGCTGCTGATGTCTCGTTCAAGCTGACAGAAACGTCCAGTGGAGCGGAGGTCGTGTCGCCCGAGCGGATGAACGAGATGTCGGGCGTGTTCCACGTGCGACAGGACAACGCGACGTTGGTGTTTGAGTGGGATAACGCCTTCTCGTGGCTGAATGAGAAGACATTGGACTACCACGTTTCTATCCAGGAGCCTCTGACTCCACAGGCGAAGGAGGTTCGACGTAGCGAGCGAGAACTGCAACGTAGGGCGAAGCTGCTGGAAGAAGGACTGGCTCGGATCCAGACTGAGGCGCAGCGTCGCTCAGAGCTGTCGGCCACGCTGCAGCGACTCAGCGAATGGGAAGCTAAGAAGGAGAAGCACTTGGCGGAGCTTGGAGCTCGCAAGGCCGAGGTGATGGAGCACAAGACGCGCTTCCAAGAAGAGATGGATGCCCAGAAAGCGGCCTTTGCAGCCATGTTGAGGGAGCAGGACGAGCTGGAGGATGTGGAGCGGAGTATTACTCGGGCGTGGGGGGCTGCGATGGCTGAGCGAGAAGACGTCGAGATGACGTTGCAGCTGGCTGGGAATGGGGCGCAGCTGGAGACGTTGGCTCGTGAGATGGAACAGCAGGTGAAGGCTGTGACGGAGCAGCTGGAGAATCCCAAGTCTGTAGAGGACGCTGAGGGGGAGAAAGAGGAGAAAGCTGACCATGAGCCCTGTATACAACAGGGAGAGGTTTCCCGACACGGAGCTGAAGAGGACCCCAAGAGAATGAAGTGATGAGCTGCTTTCTGTGGCGTGTATAAAGCGTTAACAAGTGATGTAAGTTTCTCCCCCACAATATCAATTTGATGAGATGCAAATTTCGATATACGGTATTGTCAGCAACTTACTACGGAAGTTCACTCGATTGTTGCAAGTGAGATGATCTGAACCAGCTGAGCGCGATTAAATCTCCCCTGGCGTCTACCCGGGTAGAGAAAAATGGTGGTACTAAATTTTGAAGAAGAAGCTGCGAGGCGACTGGCACTTTGGATAAATTACGGTATTTTACTTTTGTAGGGCTAATTTGCAATGTGCAGGACTTTGTGAATGATCACTTGGATTCACTGGTAGTGGATACCCTCTCCGATGACGTCGAGCATGTGTTTCTTGTACTGCTTCATCTTCTTGTCCCACATCTTGCGGGTGAGCGGCACGCTGTGGCCGGACACGCGACTGGAAACGAGTTTTTTTTTGCGGAGCTCGATCGGAATTTCCACAGGCGGATGGGATACAACATGGCGCATGCGACTCATGCTGAAGCGCATGAGTGGCATTGGGTGGGACTCCAAGATGCGCATCTTGAGCTGCTGGGCCTCGAGCGGCAAAGGGACCCAGCTGAGTGGATCTTCAGCTGGGCGCTTGTGCATGCTAGAGCGCGGCTTCAAATGCAGGTTATACTTCTTGAGCGGAGGTAGCAGTCCCATGGTGAGCACTTAACTCGTGTAGCCTGCCTGCTAGAGGCTGTATCGGTATGTGTTTGATGGAGTCGATTCGGAAATGAGGTTGTCGCCTTCGTCGTTGGCGACTTATCGCCATTGATCAAGAAGCAGCGTTGCGCTAGACGTGCAGGATGATGAGCTCCGTCTCTTTTATAAAAGGCAAAAGGCTTCCAATCACCCGTGCTGATGTCAAGCGGCCACACGTGTGTGCAACGCAATGACGTCCAATCCTGATGAACGCGTGCCGAGCAATTTCCATAAGTCAGTAGTTACTACTGAGATCGGGTGATTTGATTTCCAATGCGTGCCGAGCAATTTCCATAAGTCAGTAGTTACTACTGAGATCGGGTGATTTGATTTGATTTGGTACTGATCAGTAGTTGTCCCAAGCGTTAGATGTACGCCTGGGTAGTAACATAATAGTAATACACAGTGATGCTCAACCATCGAATGCATGAAGTAGAGCTACATGCTCTTACAAAACAACTTTCTCATTTCCATTTTATCCACGCCATGGCCCCTGTACTCCGCAACCTCTCGAAGAAGAAATTGGGCCGACCCAAAAAGCGCCTGCCCCGAACCTGCCCATCCTGCAAGGTCACCTTTAGCTCCGACTAAGCTTAAGAACCATTTAAACCGTCAACGCGGATGCGGTCCCAAGGCCGTAGCTCTTCAAAAGGCAAAAAGAAAAGAAGCGAACCGGTATTACAGAGAGGTAAATTCAATTAAAAAAAATTAGACAAGGTGGGGATGTGGGATTTTGAGTGCGACGGCTCTAGTGATGACGCTTTGGGCGACGAGGCCATGGAAAAGCCTAAGTAGAGGTTGTTTTGGAGACAACTTGTCCACTGCCAAGGGATTGGCTCAGTTAGACTGGACGCAGGTAGTAGATCTTCGCTAGAGTGATATTGAGTGTAGCACGATAGAAGTACTATTACCTATTGTGAAGTGGTAATATTAGAATATCATTTACTACAGGTTGTTCTGTGATTCCCACACGCATGACGTGGTTGTGAGCAAATTAATGCGAGTAACCTTCCAGCTTCCGTCAACTCCGTTGACATTGATAGCAAACGGGCACTCAATTTCGTCATAGGAGGTGTTCTTGTCGAAGAATTGCTGACCATTCAGCTTTTTGCAGACATACTTTGCATTTCCACTATCGTTTGCCTTGCTACTGAAGCTTTTGACAAACAACTGAAAGCCGGACGATTGAGCAAGTTCTTTGCAGCGTTCTTGAATTGCCTTTTGAGATCCGTGAGTCTCGATCCCGATGTTCTCTCGCCGCTGCTACGCCACACCGTAGTTGCTCTTGCTACAGTCTGTCACTCCAATTGGTACATCTTGTCTCAACAAGCCAAGCGACCTGGCCATATCCAGCTCTGACACGTTCACCACGAAAGGAGCCGACCCGAAAGTGCGAGCTTTTCGTGTTCGAGAGCGGAGCATTCGGTCAGTGTATTGTGTGCCTCGTGGAACTAACGAGCTGGTGAGAGGAAACAGAGAAATGGGCTTGTAGCAGTGAGACGACGACAACAATAGAAACCAAGTCAACGTCTGTTGAGTGCCGTTGAATTTCCATATTAGATTAAAAAAATGTTGTTAGCATGCGCATCATATGTAGAATACTATACTATTTAATTTGAATATGAAATGAAGTACTATTTCATAACTACTGAGATTCGCTGACAATAGCAGTATTTACAAATCAAATCACCCGATCTCAGTAGTGACTTATGGAAATTGCTCACGCGTGCCGCCGGCACTGCCGGTGCACTTGCACATCCCCCAAGGGCCCTTCCAATGAAGATCGGACGGATTTGGGAGGTGTTCACGGATTTTCAAGTGGCAACATGAGAAAACCCCCAGGCATCGGGTAGATTTGGCATGGTGTCGTTGAAATTGAACGCGTCTCTGTCATAATCGTAGTACGACAGACCAAATGCAGCTTATTTCTTAGATAGAATGAATAAATACTGCACAGCACTGCAGGTGCGTCATGTTCAAGCTTAGGCTACCTCTTTGAGCTCGTAGATCTATTGGCGGGGTGGCTGAAACTTCTCGGCGCTGAACTCGTCGTCTCCGAAGGACGGCGGCGAAAGGGACTAACAACTGGAACGGGACGCAAGGTGGAATGATTCTCACCGGTAGGTGACGTACTCGTCGATCATGTCGAGGTGCTTGGTCTTCCTTTTGCAGTTCTCCCACATGTGCATGGTGAGCGGAACGCTCTTGCCAGACACGACCGTGCGGATAGCACGGCGGTCGTTGAGTGTGTCCGGAATGAGCACCGGCGGGATAGCCATGTGACGCATATGGCTCAGGCTGAAGCGCGTAAGCTTGGCTGGGTGGGTTTCGAGGATTCGTTGCTTGAGAGCGCGTACGTCTTCGGGTAGCTCGATGGCCGCGGGGTGAGAGTGACGACGGAAGCTCGAGCGCCTTGAGAGTCCGCGGGGAGACTTGGCAGGCTGTGGCTGCGATCGCTGGATGCGTGGCAAGAAATCTTGTTGCACGCCCATTGTTGCTGTGAACTCGACTTGGTAAGTTGTGGAATGCTGTTGCCGGATCCAGAAAAAAGTGACGAGGCAGCCGGGTTTAGCACCTCAAACCTTGCTGGCCAGCCGGGCACGCGAACATGCACCGGAAGTGGCTCTGCACGCGTTGGCCAAACGCCAGCGCAGAACCGACCTCGGCACGCTCCCTCTGCAGGGCATTTTACTTGTGCTCAGTATGGTAGGGGATCGGCCCTGTCCGTATGCCGCGCGGCCTTGCCGTGGAGGTTTCCGAAATCGTGATTGGACCGTCAGCACCGATGATAGGACGCCAGAGCACGGCTATGCGAATCTGAAGCTCGCCGAAGACGCCGAGCGAGCTGTGCCGCAAGTGATTCTTTGCCCCAACATTTCCGCCTGCTTCCGACGACGTCTGCCAGTCGTCGATGCAGCAACTTAAATCGCCTGCGATTGGTCCTTGCCAAGGACTCCTCCTTGGGACCGCACAATCCCAAACATGTCACGTTGTTGCTGAAGTTGCGCAAGCGACAAATTAGATTCTCGAAGGTGACAACAAACACAGTTTTCCTTTTACAGCAACGCTATCAGCGTATCATGACTGGTAGTAGTCTCGAGCTGTACCGGCTCCGGTGCATGTAATGGGCCGAATGATAAAACGTGCACTGTGGTGCCAATTCTTCCAGCAACTTAATTCGTCTACGGCTCTTCCATGCGCACCGCACGCAAGCACGCTCGACTCGTCGCGTTTTTCTCGACTGTCACATTTGCTTCCGATGAATCGGCGATGATGCCCGCGCATCGCGGGCACCTGCACGAGCGGACCAATCCCAAAGCGAGACAAGTGCAGCGAGTCTTTGCTGCTTTGAAGTTTGCTGCTTGGTGCGTGCGCGCCTAGAGCGGCGATTTGGCGCGGCCGGATTCCTGAAGATTCATCGCTATGCTGCCCAATCTGCACGTAGACGCGTTGGGCTTGGAAGGTTCCGGTATGGTACAGTCTATTAAACCTTTAATGTTAAAAAGTAGAAGCTATCAAAACCTAGAGTTTATTGTTTTGGCAGCAAGCTCTATTCTCTTGAGCCACCGCGCCGGTGGGGAGGAGGATCTTGAGGTGGCGTCTTCATCACCATCTCCTTCATGTACTCCAAGCTTATTGTTCTCCTAGTATCCTGCCCTTGATCCTGCTCCGCTTATGAAGGGGGCCCCATACAGAAGTTCTGTGGTGTCATGTTCTGTTACAGAACATGACATACTGTAGTACTACAGTACATCTACTACTACTACCTGTAGTACTACTAGTAGTACTACAAACGTTAAGTAACAAAGAATGTCACTGCTGCCGGTGCAGCGCACCTTTCCCTTGAAAACGGGTTTACTGTAACAGCCATTTGTGTTTTTCTGATGACATACCCAGCAGAGGCCCTGAGCACTTACACTACGTGTAACAGAAAATCGAGGAATAACCATAACCACAGAATGAAAACGTGTATTCACTCATGCTATCGCACGACATCACGACTCCTAACGTGGGGTATTACGGCGACATCTTGACTTGGCCAGAGTGCACCTAGCGTACCAAGCGAACCAGCGCTGCAACTCAGCAAACGAGTGCAAGCTAACCATTAAGCCAGAGAGCGCTCGTGTGCTGAAATGCGGCGCTGGTACGCTTGGTAGGCGAGGCGAGCTCTCGCGCCGGTGGTAGGTCGTCGCAGCGGTTGGCGTCAGGTCATGATCGAGAGTGTGGACATCGTACTGGAACGTGGACGGATTCTGGCTGGCCATTCTCAGGAGCTAATGGTTTGGGGGGCTGACTCCATGATAGCAAAATCTGGAGTGAACGATCTACATGTAGATCCGAGAATTTGAGGCCAATTAATTTGATTCACGAACACGAGCGCCGTTCTTCCGATAGTAGTGCGCTCATCCAATCTCGGAGTTTACCAACAGGTGTTGTTCATCCAAACATCGTGATTGCCACAATAATCTGAATTTTCTAAAGCAATCTTGCGCTATGGCCATGGATGATGCATCCATGGCCGGCATTTCATAGAACTTTATAAAGCAATTTTGCGCTATGGCCATGGATCATAGTTCATAGCGCAAAATTGCTTTAGAAAATTCAGATTATTGTGGCAATCACGATGTTTGGATGAGCAACATCTGTTGGTAAACTCCGAGATTGGATGAGCGCACTACTGTACTACGTAGTATATATGTAAGCGAAATTTATATACAAACGGATTCTAAAAACTAACAAAATTCCGAGCCCACATTCATGGCGTTATTTTCTTGCTATATCACAAAAAAAATAGCGAATAGCACTGTGAGCTTAAACTTTGCTGGTGTCTTTTGTGCATATGCAGGTGCATACTACTTCGAATAATTTGGCTACGCGAGCACGTAATACCTTACCTTACTACTTCGAAGTAGTTTGTAGTAATACTGTAATGGCTCAGTGGTTCTGTAGTCGTCTGTAGTGCTTTCACTGCTTTTCAAACGTGCGCGGCTTCATTATTGGATCCGAAATGCAACACTATCATAGAATTGTCAGCCATTTCGGCGAGTTGCCATCTTGCTGTAACAGGTGTGCGTCACGTTATAAATACTAAAACGTAGCACAGTCTACAGAGAGATGGCAAAACTTTGGTCAACCCGGATTATTTTTCAAGCTTTCGTGTTTAAATAATGTATATACGGCGGTCGGCGGAACCGCTGCCGTGGGTGTTTGCTAGTCTATAGTCTGCTGCGTCATTCTGTCGACATCTTTCTTCGCTATTGCTGCATACTGTTGGACGCTTGTACTATTGAATGCCAGCTGCGAGGCTCTCACCGGAAGAGCGTGCAGTGCAGCGCGTACGACTCGGAAATCTGCTCCATGTGATGCGTCCTACGCTTGGTGTTGTCCCACATGCAACGCGTGAGCGGAACGCTACGACCGGCGACAGTGGTGGACAGCGCGCGGTGGCTGTTCATCTCCCTGGGGATATCGACGGGGGGAACAACTCGCTTCTTCATGTGGCTCAGGCTGAAGCGCGTAAGCTTCACCTTATGCGTACGCAGGATCATCTCCTTGAGCTGCTGAGCTTCCTCGGGCAGAGCCTCCACGGGCACGGGCGCCTCGTGGTGGCGGTGCCAGCGCGAGACGTGGTGCTTGCCGACAGGTGAGCCCGTGCGGACCTTGGTCACCTGCTCCTGCATGCGCGGCAGGTTAAGCTGAGGCTGCACTCCCATGGTGACGGGTTGCGGGTTGTTAGTGAGGCTTGCTGTGGTGCTGGAATGTTGCGGAATGGGCCATCGAGCCTCGGCCGCCGAAAAGTGACGGGGCTGAACGTTTCCCTTGCGACCTTGACTGGCGCCCGAGTCACCGACCGACCGCTCCAGCGACAGTGCAACGTGAGACCCGCAAATACGAACTGCATGCGCACCACAAAAACATGTGAGGCTGCCTCACATGTTTTTGCCTCACTGAGGCACCACGCACCAGCGCTTTAGTCTTGAATAAAGTATGCAGCGGGAATGTGGCCCTGCGATCGCAATGCAGAGAACGAGCGAGCCCGAAGAGTATGAGAAATTGTATGTTGCCATCTCATCGGCGCGATTGGATTCCACCGCCAGTGCCTCGGCTTTGGTGCATGCGCCACGCATCGGAGCCGGGCGCCAGACTTCGAACGAAAGGAGGAGAGCGTCGGCGATGTCGACGACCTACACTCGGAGCCGGAGGCCAAGATCCGGCGTGCGCACGTCGACTGTCACAGGGAGTCGCGGACTGATTCAGCCACTGAACTTCAGTCTGAAGCCTCGAACGACCAGTACAGTATCATTGACTGGTACCGGTAGGTACATGTATGTACATGTACTTTAGCTACAGTACTCACTCATTGGCCTCGCGTCGGGAGTTCTCCGAGAACTTCTCGTGGTGCTTATCACTGCAGCGACACATCGCGCCGGAAGCATTCCACACAGAACTTACAGCAGTCAGCTCTGAACATGTATAATACCGGTAAAGGTGATACATTACCGGTAGTACGTTCCAGATCAATCCAGAACTTTAGTTTCTGGAATAGCTCAGGCTTTGGAATAAGAAATATCTTCGTCCAGAAATAAATTCCAGCGTTATCCAACTGGAATAAAGTATTGGAATATCGATCGGTAATCTTATTTAGATTTTAGCTAGATAATCGCTATATCAAGCCTTGCGTTATTCCAGACACTAAAGTTCTCTAATAACAGTAGATTACCGGTTCATGAATTCATCATCAAAGTACAGTCACGAGAAGATAATAAAATACCTATTTCAATATAAAGTAATATTTTTTTTATTTTTTTTACTGTAGCTCATGCTGAAGGCGAGCAAGTTATTTTTTCAGGTTTCGGTGGGCCATTGAACCTGTGTAACGGGATACAGGCCAATGTTACATGAAGTGTACTCTTCGGGAAACTTGGTACATGGTACCAGGGTCGTTCGCGGCCAACCATTGGCTGATGACATTGCTTCCGGCGGGCCTCTTCGTCCGATCTTGACGAGGCCTTCCGCATGGTCCGACGTATCGAGACTCTGCTGCCACGTCCGGAGCCACATTCGGCGCACTCCCAGTCGTACGCGTATAGTGCGTACTCGACGAACTCGACATACTCGGCGTATGGCTCCGGGGTCCGTTCGTACGGGGCCCCTCCGGCGTACGGTCTCGACCGCAGCCTTGCTGTTCAGACCGAGGCTTGGGTGCCTGCTCCGACACCCTCGTCGACGTCTGTGGTCGGCCCTCGCTTCGAGGAGTTGGGACAAGGTGGGTCTGCGATTCAGCACCTCCCTGCGGATCGTGGTACCGCTTTAGACGTCCAACGTAGAACGTCGGGTGCGTCGTCATTGACTTGGTCAAGTCGATGGTGTACGACGCACCATTATTGGCCAGGACTGCGAACGGTCCAATGAAGCAGTGCTTCAGCCTGTTGCTGCCGACAGAGCTTACAGTGTCTAGCGGTAGGTTCATCGTGTCTGAAAACTAATTCGCCCACTTAAGTTTTCTCTTCCATGTTTGTCAGAGCACTCCTTCTGTCCGTCCTGGGCCGCCGCTGTGGCATCGTGAACCCTGCTGATCACGCTCAGCTTGGTATCCACAAAGAATTCCACTTGTTTCCGCAGCGAAAGCGGTCTCACATCTGAGACCTGGGAGGAAAGAGCTTTCCGAGCCTCTCACAAGTTAATCACGTCAGTAGCGAGGTTTCGACGGGGACGTCCTCAAAGTATTTGGTTGACCAATGTGTCTGACCAAACCGTGTACCAAGCAGCACGCGACTTGATTGTTATGCGGATACCAGATGGGGATTACGCCGCGAGGGGATGGCTATGTGCGTCTGAACTTCAAGAAGTATTAAGATTGGCAAGTGCTGGTTTGTGAAGGCTGCAGAGACCGGGAGCTGCTCCGGCGGGAGTGTGAGATCTACGAACAATGGCTTGCAACTCAGCCTTCGGCAGTCGAGCGACCAGACTATCCAGAACCTCGTAGGGTGCTAGCAAGGCCCTTTGAAGATTTGCTAAAGAACTCTGAGGGTCGTCAGACGCGTGCAGAGCGCTGGGAGATGATCATGAACGAGTGGAGGTCTCTCTGGTGCCTGACCGGGGACACGGATGATGTCCAATTTTCCGGAAATTCTTTGGATACTTACACGACAGCTCACGGCGGAGGAAATAATGCGAACGAAGCCTGGGTAGCGCGTACACGCGATCTACTGAGCACGGTAAACGTTGTACATACGCCAACGAGTGTTTGTTTCGAATCTAGGGTGACGACGGGAGCGACAAGTAACAGCACTGGATCAGATGGGTGCACCAGTCTAGACAATATTGTCCCGGCCTTGCGCGCAGCCAAATTTGCGAACGAACTATCGGTGGCTGGTCCAGAAGACGCAGACGTTGCAATAAAGGTGATAAACACGGCACCGAGTGTTCGTTGCGAGATTGGAGCGAATGCCAAGCTGCCAAGCCACCAGTCATCCGAGACACTGAGCATAAGTCACCGGCAATATGTCGGCTGCCTGCGCCTTCAATATTGCAAACAAAGACTCGGCAGCTGGGTCAGAGATGGGAAACCAGGCGGTGAAGGAGTCGGAGCCAGCACCGAGTGTTCAAATCGAAGCGGATACAGACGCTGAGTCGAGGGATGAGGCCGTCGCGACTTTGGGCAAGACATACATGTCGGTTGCTCGCGTGTTAACAACCGAAGGAAATGAAGCAACGGAGGAGCAGCCTACGGCACAGTATACGATATCGACACACAGGGGCATGCCCCAATTAAACAGCGTGCCCGACGCGTACCGCTACGTTTTCTCGGCAAGCTGTACGAGCTGCTAAGGGCTTTGTTGAGAGGAGAACGTCCTCACAACACCCAAGCAAATTATGTACCACCCACACTATACTACTAGCACCATAAACCTCTCTTTTTGCATCTTTGGACAATTAATAACACTGAATAGAGTTTGACAGCACTCAAAGTGAGTGTACTGACACTGAAATCCTTAATTATTATAGCCATTCATTTAGCACCCAATCAAAACTCATCAGTAGCACTGTTTTAACCAATACCACACTAGCAAAGAGACAAATGTGTTGGCTAACTTTTAAAGACTCCACGCAGCTACACCCCCCTCTCCACCATCGAACCATTCCTCGCGCCTTACCCTGGACGGAACTTGCTGTCGGCCTGAACCAGGAAGACATCGATCTACTTCTGGGGTCATTTAAAAGCTACAAAATTGTAAAGAGCGACCATGTTCCATGCACTGTCTGCACCAACGCTGCTCCCCACAACATGAGAAAGCGCCTGTTACGCTGCGCGTGCAACGAGTGTAAGGCTGCAATGCCGTACGCTGGATGCGAGTGGCGCGGAAAGCTGCTGAAGTGCGAGCAAGAAGATCTCCTTGATCACTTCAAGGTAGGCTCGCACGTAAGTACTCGCCGGTCGCCTCGGCCACCCCGCATTACGCGAGCAATGCAGAGTTCTGCCCATGAAATGGCGGATCAAGGGCTTAAGCCAGCGCGTCTCCGTACCGGATTAATGCGAAAGTTTAAGCTTGGCCCCGATACGTTGCCGCCTCTAAAGGTCGTGCAACGTTTCGTCTACAACTACCTTGCTAAAACCGTTGGTGCCAACGACTACCTCGACGACGTGAGGCGTATGGTTCGCGAAACAGCCTTCACAGGCCAGGAGCAAGATTTCGATGCATTTTCATTTACGTGGAGAACGGAAGAAGAGGAAAGACCGTACGTTGGGTCGGGAGCTGATGCAAACCCGTTTTGGTGGGGGTGTCATTGAAGAAGCTACTGCGCCAGGCAGATCGAGATCCTGCGACGTTCGTCCTGCACATGGACGCAACGTTCAAATTGAACCACGTTGACTACCCTGTGTTTGTCGTAGGCATCACAGACTGTTGTCGAAAGTTTCATCTCATGGCAATTTTTGTGTCTTCGCAAAGGAAAGAAATACATCTTTCTGAGGCGCTAATGGCCCTTCGGAAGGTCTACTCTCAAGTGACCGGTAAACAACTAGCTGTGCGATTTGCGATGGGCAACGCCGACGACGCTCAATACAATGCCGTCGCTCGTGTACTCGGAGCTGATAGCGAAGTTAAAGTACTCATGTGCTTTTACCATGTAGCTGCAAAAGTGCATGAGAAGACGAGGAAGCTCCACCATTCTCTCTACCCTGTAGTGGCTAGAGGTGCTCATGACCTGCACTTTGCCGCCAGTGAGTTGGAGTATGAAGAAGTCAAGACACGAATGTTGAACGACTGGGCGCTGATTCCGGGTCTTGAGAGCTTCACGGAATATTTCAAGCGCCAATGGTCGATTTTGGAGGTGGCAGGTCTTCCATACTCCTCCAGCATTTGCTGTGACGAATAACCCTGTTGAAACCTCAAACGCGATTTCACGCTGCGTGTAAGGATGAAAATGGGCTCTCTGCTCCGTCAGCTAATGGCATGCTGCACTCACGAAAGCACCACTTCAAGATCATTTGGTGTGGACCCAGCACCAAGTGTCACCCTTGTTCGGCGCGCCAGTGCAATGAGAAAAGCCGGAATGCTTTTGGAGCCGCAATGTCTCCGCAACTCTATTGCATATTTGCTAAGCAATGCCGATGAAGGTGGAAGCGCTTCAACCCAGGTTGTCCGGGTTATCTCTCGCCAAGTACCCCGTGTCTTCAACCCCGAGGCAAAGCGTTCCCGCGAGGCGCTACCAGTCACGGCTCAGCTCGGTGAGCAGACAGCCAGAATGGAGATTGAAGGAATGCCTGACGGTGGCTGGCCTGTAAATACAGTGTCTTGGACGTGTCCGTGTCGTTTCTGGTAGAAGTTTGCGGCATGCATCCACACGTTGATGGCAAAGCACGTCTGTGGCGTTCACGCAATGGACAAGCGAGAGAGACTCGTATACCGTGGGCCACACAAACGTCAAGGTGCCTACGGTGGTAGACTTTCTGGGCCGCTTTGTCTCAATCCCCCAGCGCTGCAGATAGAATAAGATACAGCATTGCTTAATACATTTGTTAAGATAAAAAAACCGCATAATTGCTTTCCAGCATACCTTTGATTGATAGAGATGGGTTCCGTGCACAACACAAGACGACGCGTTTGGGAGGCCACCCCCCGCAATAAGAACGGCGAGCACCAGCAGCACGTACGACGAAGCTCCAGCGGGCACACTCCCAGCAACATACCACGATGAAGCAACAGCAGCAACACCGCCGGGTCGACGAGCACCAGGACAACCAGGCACCCACTAGCAGGGACGACGAGCACCAGCAGGACACACGACGAGCACCCAGCAGGCCGGGAGAACAACAAACAAGCCACCACGAACGCCCAACCACCAGTAGCGCGCACAGGGTCCAGCGACGAAGCAGCACGGGACAACGCACAGCGAGCACCAACAGCACACAGCGGAGGCAAGAGCAGCATGACGACGAGCACCATTAGCAGTGACGACGAGCACCAGCAACACACACGACGAGCATCCAACATCCCGGACGACATCATCCAGCACCCCCGACGCCAAGCAACCAGTAGCACACAGCGTCAGCGACGAGCAGCACGGACTGCACAGCGAGCACCTACAGCACACAGCGGTGAAAGAGCAGCAGGACGACGAGCACCACTAGCAGGACGACGAGCACCAGTAACACACACGACGAGCACCAGCAGCCGGACGACAATAACCAGCACCACGACGCCAACTACCAGTAGCACACAGCGTCAGCGACGAGCAGCACGGACAGCACAGCGAGCACCAACAGCACACAGCGGAGGCAAGAGCAGCAGGACGACGAGCACCACTATCAGGACGACGAGCACCAGCAGCCGGACGACAACAACCAGCACCACGACGCCAAGCACCAGTAGCACACAGCGTCAGCAACGAGCAGCACGGACAGCACAGCGAGCACCAACAGCACACAGCGGAGGCAAGATCAGCAGGACGACGAGCACCACTAGCAGGACGACGAGCACCAGCAACACACAGCGGAGGCGAGAGCAGCAGGACGACGAGCACCAACAGCACGGACAACAAGAACCAGCACCACGGACGACAAGCACCAACAGCACATAGCGTCAGCGACGAATAGCACGGACAACGAGCACCAGCATCAGGACAACGAGCACCGGCAGCATACGGCGGAGGCGAGAGCAGAGGACAACGAGCACCAGCAGCACGGACGACCGGGGGAGGGGGAAAGAGATGTGGAGGCGGGTACGGAGAGATTTAAGGAATGCTGGCCCTTCATATCTGTTAGAATTTTCGTTAGCACATTTGAAAGGACTGCACGATTTGTGGACAGCCCGACGTGTTGTATGAAAGCCTGCTCTGCTCTTACCTGGGTGCCCTGAGGATGATTTGGGTGTTGCATGTCTCTTTTGTGAGTGTTTGTAGGATTTCCTCTGTTGAGAGCAGGATTGATTGTCTTCCATGGGCATCGTCAATCGTGATTGTGATGAAAAAGAACGGGCTGGACATCCGGCTCTGCATCGATTACAAGATGGTAAATGCCATCACCGCAATCATGGAATATGCAATGCCGCTAGTCGACGATCTGTTGACCGATCTTGAGTGCTACCTGTGGTTCTACTCGCTATACGCTGCAAGTGTCTTCTGGGCGGTCATGATGACCTTGCGGGCACGTATAGTGTCGGCGTTTGTTTGCGCACTCGGACACTTCGAGTGGTTCCGCATGCCATTCGGGCTCAATAACGCGCCGATGATCTACCAACGCATGATTGACAACGCGTTTTGGAGGCTCGTTCGGCCTAAAGGAGGTTGGTTTGAATACTGCATTTAGCTAAAGAACAAGCCAAGGAACGTCGGGGAGCAGGCACCGAGATCTCGCTTCAAACGAAGTTCGCGGCAGACCGCGAAGCACCGGTGAAGGCCGACCCTAACATTATGTTCATCAACAGTCCTGTCGCTGACATGCTTACGAACGGGGGGCCAGACGAATCAACGCTGGTACCCTGTTTGGTCGACGGTCGTTTGTGGATGATATTTGCTTTGGTGGCGAGGATTTCGACAGCTGTCTGGTTACGCTGGACCGATTACTGGCAAGATTTGCACAGTGTCGTATCAGCATTAGTTTCACCAAGAGCATCTTCTGCCAGCCCAAGGTGGACTTTCTGTCGCATGTAATTTCGCCAGAAGGTATCAGGGCTGACCCAAAGAAGCTTGCGGCCATCACCAAGCTTTCGTTTCCAGCAAGCAAGCGGGGCATGCAGTCGTTCCTTGGAGCGCTTAGCAACTACAGCCGCTTCATCCAAAACTTTGCTGTCTACGGTGCGGCGCTGTACCAGCCGAAGGATGAAGACTTTTTTGCGGAAGGTGGCCTTTCTGTTGCACGTCGCTCCTTCGAGAAACTGAAGCCGAGTGTTTCACATTCACCCATCCTCAGGCACTTCGATCGGTCGAAGGAAGTTCATGTGATGCTCTTTGTGAATGAATGGGCGCTGAGCACGACGCTTATGCAAGAGCGCGAAGGCAAGTTAGACCCCGTACGATTCCTCGGCCGTGTGCTCAAGGAGTCCGAAATGAACTACCACCCAGCTGAGAAGGAAGTTTTGGCGTTACTGTTGCTGTTAAATATATGTTACTTTCAGCTGACAGGGAAGGCGCTACATGTCTATACACGATTCTCGACGTTAGAGTGGGTGCATAAATCGAAGTCTCTCTTCAGACGCGCGGTCCAGTTCGCAGTGCTGCTCTCGCAATGGCACTTGAAGGTACAGCGCGTTAAGGAGAAAGATGGCGCCTTCGCGCAACTACTTCAGTCAAGCATCACGAGTTTCGTCGACTTGGAAAACTCACTCGCGCCGGTGGCACCTCCAAGCAAGGGCTGACCGACTATACGAAGGGGCCCGGCGCTGCTTTACGCCAGGCTTTCCCGCAATTACTTTGGATCGTCATGTCTTTTGACGGATCAGCAAAGACAAAGAAGTACGGCGGCTACGGGAGCTGTTCATGGGTGTAGTGGAGCCTTCCTGAGTGGAAGATAGTGATTGCTGCAAATGCTTACCTCTCGGCCACCACGGTGAATGAGGCAGAGTACACAGGGATGATAAACGGTGTCAAGGCCGCTATTGCGCACGGTGCCGAGGATTTAGTTATCGTTGATGACTCAAGGCTCGCGATTCAACAATCACTAGGGGTGGTAGCATGCAGGAAGGAAACTCTGCTAGCGCGGCTAAATATCCACAAGGAGCTCGCGACCAAGCTTCGATCAGTGTGATGTGCGAGAATACAACGCTGCCGCGGATTCATTAGCCGCTGAAGCACTATAATCGAAGGTCAGTGGTGTGATCCTGGCCTAAACTCGCAAGTCGGAACTGGCGTCGCGGAACCGTATCATGGAAATGATCTACGAGCCGGACGAAGACTCGGTAGATGTTTTGTCACGTGGAGCAGAGCGTCAAGTACATGTACCGTCAGGCAGCGAGTCTTCAAAGTGGAAAACTTTCGATAATTTCGTGGTTGATTACAGCTCACGAGAATACGATTATGGTAATATGGCAGTGATGACCAGGTGATAAACTAAACCAAGAAACGCGTCAGGTTTGCAGATGAACACTCGGAGGGGGGTGAGCAAAGGCTCAAGAACAGCATGAAGCCCGATGAGAAGTGTCTAACGAGGACTCAACCGGTGAGGATTTGCTAAGCCATCCTCCCAAGACTGTGTCAGCGGCTTTTCCCGATGCGGAAGATGTTGACCCGGTAGCAATACAGCATGAGCGACGCAGACGGATAATGATGGCACCGGATGAGGAGCAGAGATGGTCAAACATCAAGAAGGTGCTTCTGGGCCAAGCGGATGAGCTGAGATAAAGAAGCTCAAGATGCCTGGAAGTATGCTGGCCGATTCGTGTTATCAGAAGACGGCGTATTTCACTATCTTGGCTTGAATCGCCGGTACGACCACGGTTGGCAAGAAGAGACCAAGATGCGGCTTGTGGTACCGACAACGATGGTTCAGGAGGTCTTACAGAACTGTCACGATGGAAGGTGGGCATCAAGGTGTGGTTAGAACATTCCATCGTGTTAAGCTCGATTATTATTGGATCGGCCTGTACGCTGACGTGAAAAAGCATGTGCAGTCATGTCCGGATTGTAGCTTGAGTAAAAGCCGTCTGCAGCTTCGTGGTTACTCACCTGGCAACGTACTAGCCGAACGACCATTCCAGATCGTCTCTTAGGACTTTGTCATTCCACTACCGAAGTCTCGCAGGGGCAACACTGCGTTGCTCGTATTTCAGAGCTCGTTCACGGGATTCGACATTGCCAAGGCTATGTCAGATACGACAGCGCTGAGTGTAACTCAAGTGCTTAAAGAATGTGTGTACCGACGGTTCGGAGCCCCATCATTGATCAGGCACGACCGCGACCCATGCTTCATGAGCGAAGTGCCCCAAGCATTCGCTGAGATGATGCAGTCAAGGTCACGAGCAACGTTGAGCTATCGGCCACAGCCTAATGGACAGCAGGAACGCTCGGTGAAGTCAGTGGTGGGCTCCGTACGAGTGTACGCGGAAGATCCACTGCAGCAAGACTGGGACGAAATCGCCGAGAAGCTGATATTTGTTATTAATACTTCTCAAGATACTACAAGGAAAGAAACAGCGTTCTACCTGGTTCACGGGTGGGATGCGATCAACGTTGCGCGCGATGTCGTCATCACTCAAAATAGGACTCGCACTGGCGTGGCGACGCGAAATCAATCGACAACACGAGATCGCCCTCACTATGGCCGAAGATTATCAGGCTGTTGAGAAGGAGCAACGGACCCAGAAGCATAATGGTGCCTTGAGTCGACTGGAAAAAGCTGCTGTACTCTAGTGAAAACGAAGACTCGGTGATCTCTTCAGTAGCTACAGAAGAGACAAATCGTCCTGTATGAGCCCCACCGAGATCTATTTTTGAGATTGGGAGCAGGGCGTGGCTGTACATGGAACGCGTCGAACCAGACTGACGAAGAAGTTAGCTCGTCGATGGCATGGACCTTTTCGGATCAAGCGCAAGGTGGAAGAACTCGCGTACGAGCTGGAGCTGTCAGACCGGAGCGGATTTCGCTTCTACCCAGTAGTGCATGTGTCGAGATTCAAGGCTGTAAACGAATTCAGCAGTCGACCGAAGGCTCGTCTAGTACCAGACGCGACTAATGAATCAAGCTTCGATTTCAACGAATAGGTGTTGCCCGAAGACAACTGGGAACCAGATCAAGTTGCTGGCGAGTTTGAAATCGAGGCCATCCTCGACGATAGAACACCACTATCGACGAGCATGGAACGTGCTGTACGCGAGTTCAAAGTCAAGTGGGCTGGTTACAAAGATCCAACTTGGGAACCAGCATCCAACTTGTCTTGCGGAGGTCTGCTGTACGACTACCTGCGATCTAAGAAAAGCGAGAACCGGCTGCAGATGGCGCAAGTTGCGGACGAAGACTAGCGTGACTGGATCATGTGTGAGCTGTCCACAGGGCGATGCAGCCTGTGGTAACATACGAAACAAGCTACTACAACAACAATTTGTTTATGTATTTGAAGAACATCGTGAACATGATTACACTTTGGAAGTGGATTAAGAATAAGAAGACATGAATGCCGACCAAAAGTACGACCACTGAAAACGAAACCTCGCTGGACCCCTCAACAGTTAGCTGGAATGTCGGAGAACGTGGTAACCGGTGGCGAGTTGAACAGGTCGCGCCAAGTCGGAATAAGCTCAGGTGTTGACAGAGCCGGATCGACGAATACGCTACGGTACCACTTACCACTTCAGCTGAAATACATAAAAAACGATATGTTAGCAGAATAACAAATAAACAATATGAGTATTATTTGTACCTTGTTCCTGCTTTGTACTTTTGATATTAAGAGTTGTTAAAGATCGCTAAGAACCGTTGCGATCGGCAACCAGGCCTATCTGAGAGCAGCGTTGTTCATATTCTTGCTAAAGCGTTTCGCTACGTCTGGTAACCGGAGCGTCATCAACTCGCAGGCCATGTCAACAGTTCATTCCGGCACGGCGCTATCAATTTTTGTCTTGCCGCTGGATCTCACTTCACCGTGATCTACAGGGGGTCGGCTCCAAGCTAACCGATTTTGCAATGTGATGGTGTCCGGCGTCGTTGTTGTTAGCCCTATTGCTGCCGGAAATATTACTTAAATAATGTAAAATAACTTTTCCACAGTAAAAAGTAAAACATGCATATATGATGGGTTTTACTCCGCCCCCGCAGCATATTAAATCATATTGCTTGAGTTTACGAATAGTTATTACAATTATTGTAGTAAAACCAAGCAATATGCTTGGTTTCCCGCAAACCACATGATTCGTCCAAAATAAATCCTCACATTTTGGTTGAGTAAGTGTCAAACTAAGCATATGACAGGGTTATAGTGACAACGGCAGCAATAGGGTTAAAACCGGATCCACTTCATAGAGAAGTGGCGCCACAGTGCGATAACTGGGACCAACCGTCTGTGTTTCCAGCAAGCTAATAATAATTTAACTAGCGGCAGGGGCATTTGCGACTGACACCGTCATTTGACGCGCTGGCAGAGTCGTAGTTACGAGAGCCGGTCATACGGATATTGGTATTGAAAAGGAAGGAGTGATTAGAAACGTATCCAACCGGGCGCTGGTTTGAACCCTAACCCTATTAAATGCTCTAGAACCAGAACCAGCCAGCACGTTAACACTTTCAAAAGCATTATTTTTCTTTTTATAACTCATATTGTTGCTGTCATTTTGCCGACATCTTTTTTAGGAGCTAAACCTAGCAGCCCGTCATCGTAATTGTGTGTGAAAGAAGACTCATGACCCACTAGCAATATTGCAGTACTTTGGGGGAGCGGCGATGATATCAATGCAGTGCGGCGCTCCACTGAGGATGGACAAAGACGTGACGGGTGTGTAGACCGATGTGAAGCAGTACATCAACTGATGAGAGACAGCGGTAGCAAGGACAGGCGGTGGCGGTACGGTACACTAGCAACGGATCAGCCCCGCTGTCTGCCTTGGGTGAGTTCAAGGAGAGAAGACATGTACTCCAAGAAGCAGCAAGAGATGACGGGTTGGCAACATCAGGCAGAGGATTACCCGTTAAGGTCAACGGTGGAGCCTCCAGGGGACTCCCGGGCGCAACTGCCGAAGATCCCAACGCAGACAGTCGCTGAAGCCAGGAAAAATGCATGAGTAATGTAGGAGAAATGTCAGTATCAGATTTGCAGTGGAAGAGCAGATCCGAGAGGCTAACATCACCAACAGAAGAAGTTTAATACCGAGCTAAGAGGGCTGGTGCTTGTACTTAAAGTAAAGCTGAGAATAGACTTGAAATTGACAGCAGCAAATACTTTAAAATGACCAAAAACAAACTGGATTGTGTTAAGGCCGCTGCACGAAGAGATATAGAGATATATATCGAGAGAACCAAGATATTATCGCATCTCGAGAGAGGTGGCTCTAACCAGAGGAACCAAAAGCGGTATGACGGAGACGAACACGACGCAGCATGGAGGAAACCGACAAGGCGGAGGCAGGCAAGATGGACGGCGGACTGAGTCCGGCACGGTGGCGACGTTCATCAGGACGAAGAGAGGCATGGCGGTTTAGCGGAGAGTAGCATGGCGGCATGACAGCGTAGTGGAGACCAGCACGGTGGCAGGACGGTAGGGAGAGTGACACGATGGCAGGACAGACGCTGGCATGATGGCGGACGGCATGTTGGATACCGCACGGCCGACAGCAATTAACGCCAAGATAAACACCTCGTCAACAGGGAGAGCAGTCCCAAAAAGAACAGAGCTCAAAGTGTGCTCATTGTTATCATTTAATGGATGCTTCTTAAACGGTGTATCTAAAACACATAAGCATATAGCGATAACGCAAGTGGCTGACTGCGAGTGAGTATTCCTGTACTACTTGGACATGCCGCCCTGTAAAACATTTCGCATGCAGGTAAATTGAATAGCCCGCAGCTGTACTGTAGCAATCATGTTGGATACCGAGATTGGACTCGTATTCTCGGACATGATATCGATTTCGAGGAGGTAGTGGTGCTGGCAAGCGTTTCACAACAAACTCTCGGACTTCATGTAGGCTTGATGAAACCATTGTTTCGTAGACGCTGATATCGCTATCCGCAACTTTGATCAAAATGCAGCGCCAATGCACCCCACCACAATTAATTGGCAGAAGAACGGTTTCGTTCAACAAGTCAGCCAAGACTTCCTATAGTACGTTCGTGTTGACACTCAACGATCCATCTATCATGATCGCATGTTTAGTTGGATCGATGTGAAGCACATCACTTCGTGCAGCAGATAGCGTCTGCATCACCGCAACCATAGTCCTATCTCCCACATGTCCTTTAGCAGCAATGTCCAAATGCTCCATCTACAAAACAAAAAGTCAGGATTAGCAAGTTGCAGCTGTATCTTTAGCAATTAAAAATGGTACCTGTCTAGAAGAAATTTGCATATCGCTCAGCCTTTCCTCAGACAAGAGTTATCGCTTGACTTGATACTCCGGGGCAATTGCAGCCGAAAAATTGATCCGCGAAATCCACGACAAATTAGATTCCAGTAACGCAAACTTTTTCGTTGCCTTGTGCCACTGCGTCACGATGCTGATAACCGACGTCGGATTTTTTTTAACTCCACTGACTTCGAGGACAATATCTTTTTTTCTGAGAGATTCTTCTTCTTTTTTTTGCAATGCATATACGTTCGAGCTGCACGTTTGAATGACAATCCAAGGGAGTAGTCGGGTGACTTGGCTTGGATCAAGCGGAGACTCCTTGGGCAATTGTTTTAATGTAGGCTGGGAGCTTGGGTGTGCGGCCAATCTGGAAAGGCGAAAATTCGAAGTCATCTGCTGCCCCAAAACTCGGGGATTTCTGCAAACAAACCTCCAAATATTTAATGCTCAGTGCGACCCGGACACTCCATGCTTCTTTTCACCCTCGCTTGCCAGATTGGTTTATCTTCAAAACCGACATCATCATTAGCTTCATTTCGCCCAGATTCTAGCGCCGCGATATCTTCGATGGTGTCGACATCGGGGGCGGTGAGTTCTACAGTGACGTGCCCGTTTTGTTCATGGGTCTCAGGCTCTTGGACATCAGCAGGAGAAAATGGCTTGGTTGAAACCGCTTCATAAAGCGCCTGACTCGGGTGCGCTTTGTACTGGGGGGATTTTAGAGCAAATCCAGACTTATTAACGGAATACGACATAATATCTGCGTTGGTAACTTGTCCGTCTTCTCGCAAACACCTGTCGTGATATTCAAATACGTACGATTCCATCTTAAACGGGCGACCCCCTCCTGGCCTACGAAACCGATCTCCAGTTTCGGGCGGAGGTCTATACGTATTTCAGGACTTCTTCTTCCAATTAAGTAGAGTAGGCTTCTCTCCTTGGAGCTGCTTCGCCACGCCCTTGACTTTCCGTTCGGGGTGCTGCTTCCACTGTTGTATCTTTGCTAACTGCTTCTTTATTGACCCCATGTTGATTGCGGGGAGGATTTTGGAGTAAAGATCCCCTTGCCATACGGTCCATTTGATCTGAAGCTAACTGTCATATTCGAACCGGACCGAGATTCGGTTATTTTGAACCAATTGTTGTTCACGATAAACTGACCTTAGCTCACAATAGTCGGACCTTCATTCACATTAAACCGACCATAATCTGACCAAACCCACATTCATATGACCTCTATTCACATCAATCTGACCTAGCTCACAGTAATCTGACCCAGTGCACATTTATCTGGCCTGTGCTTACCGTATGTTCATAACATGATGAATTGGTTCACACAACAATTTCACTTATTGACTTTCGAGCCCTCAAATTACGCTAGGGTACACTATTTGGAGTGGTAATATAAATTTGAGTGGCTTCAGGCTCCCCCTAAAAAAGATCGCTTCTCGGCGCTAGTGCTCGCAAGGCTGTACTAGAGATAAATGAGCGTAGCAATGTATTACATGCATTAGTATGCCACTGGCACGAAGTAAAAATATTCTACATGTACATATATTAGAAAGGTGTAGTATTTGGAATATTATTATATGAAACTGTATTCCTAGATAATGTATGAGCAAGGGTACTTTATCTAAGGCTTGCTTCGGATTGTATTGGAGAATATGAATTACTTTTTCGACGGAAGTAGAAAAGGAAGTCCCGTAGTGATGAAGAAATATTACGGTGATGTACGTCTGGAGAAGCTGATCACTCAGGCGAAAGGCAGTGGGGCAATGATACATTTCGCTTCCCTGCTTGAACAGGAGATGTGGCTGTGCCAAAAAAAACGGCAGACGACTATTTTCATCCCCTGAAGCTTGACGAAGCCGGTGATCGACCCGGAGCTACCGAATCAGATTTCGTACTTCAACAGACTCAGCGAGCTTTACAACAAGAATCCAAACGAGTTTGATTAATTTGTCAACTGGGTCAACGTTCGTGCAACATGAATATGTGGTCACATCATAATGCTTTGTAAAATCAAAACTTCCAACTCAGGTGATTTGTATAAAATTTTCGTGCAAAAATAAAAAAACGCCCTTTAATATAGGAAGTTCTTTTTGTGGATTCGTCTTAGCTGTGAATTCGCCAGCACCTTATAAATGCTTGGTGGTTGGTGTATGACTGTGCTTGGACATTCTCCATTCACACGAAAGCTTGTACGCAGCCCTATCATTCAATGGGAACATCGATCTATAAACGTACGTGAATAAGTGTTAGAATTTGCACTCGATCCGTAAGCCGAAGATCCACACTTGTTGAGTAAAAAATGGAAAGTGAATATTTTGTTGTCAGCTCTGCCTACTGCTCTGAGCTCCAACACTTACTTAAGCAGGCTTCACCGCTCAACATGTATGGGACCCGCATCTTGTTGCTTCTTGCAGTTTCACTATACTTCGTAGCGCCGTTAAGCTTAGCTCAGATAGCCGGGTCTCGTTGCCGTCGTCTCCCAACATGTCCATGGCTGCAACACAATCTCCAGAAGGAATTGAAATTCCAACACGCGTCCCTCGAAGTCAGAACTTCGATCACTACGGTTCACCAATGCCAGCTGCGGCTAGTAGACGCTTGAGACGCACTTTTTTTAAAGGTTTCGTAAAGGTATCAGCCGGATTGTCTTCTCCCTTCACCTTATACATCTCGATCACACCTTTCTCCACTTGTTCTCTGACATAATGCCATCTCAACTCAATGTGGCGAGTGCGCCGGCTATAGGTGGGATTTGCAGCCATGATATATGCTGCTTGATTGTCAATTCCAATGCGCAGTTTCACCATTTGTTGAGGAAGTATTTCTTGAAGTATGTTGCTCTCTGCAGTTGCTTCCATGGCTGCTTCACAAGCGGCCACATACTCTGCTTCAGCAGTGGACAATGCAACAATACACTGGCGTCTCGACATCCACGACACAGCACCACCTGCCAAGGTAAACACAATCCTGTAGTGCTCTTTCGAGTCTCTGGGTCATTGGCCCAGTCACTGTTACAATATCCTTCCAGGAGAATGGTCTTGGATTCATTTGACTGTCGCTTATACGTGATACCATAATCCACAGTGCCACTGAGATAGCGAAACACACGCTTCAATGCACCTACATTCTTGCCAGTTGGTTTAGCCACGAACCGACTGAGTTGACTCAACACGAACGCTAGGTCCGGTCTAGTGCTCGTTGCAAGATACATCAGCATGCCAATCGCCTCGCGATAGGGAAAACTAGTCTCTTCCTCATCTCCTTCACCATATGGTGCGAAGCGAGCGTTTACTTCCATCGGATTTCCTACTGTATGTGCTTCTCCATAACCAAATTTCTCCAAAATTTCACGCGTATACTTGCTTTGCTTAATCGTCACATGATCACTAGTCTGGTTCACTTCAACACCAAGATACTGGGTCAAAATTCCCTGGTCCTTGATTCCATATTCCTTGTCCAAATCCATGAACAACTTCACCTTTCTCTGCTCGTCGTTGGTTGCCACCGAGATGTCAACTACGTAGACCAACACAAGCATAATCTTCTCATCATCGTGCTTGTAATACAAACATGGCTCGGTCAATGAACGCTGAAAACCTCGCTTCATTAGCCACTGATTCAGCTCGGTATTCCACTCACGACCGGACTGTCTTAGTCCATACAACGTGCCCCTCAACTTCACACGGAAATCCATCGATTGACTTCACATACTGTCGTATACCAAGTTTTGCATTTAGGTACGCTGTATTGATATCTCCACCATACAGCTTCAGATTCAATGCTGCTGCCAATCCAAGCATCAATCGAAACGAAGACATCCGTGCCACCGGTGAGGATGTATCTCTGAAGTCGATTCCAGGTCGCTGATAGTTGCCCATTCCTACCAGTCTCGCCTTAAAGCGAATCACGTAGCCTTGATAGTCCGACTTGATATCATAAACCCATCTTGTCCTGATTGGTTTGACATCCTCTGGAACATCTTCAGCAGAAATCTCCATCAGAACTTCTTTCGCTCTCATTGAAGCCATCTCCTTCAACTCAGCTTCACGCCGAAAATCTTTATACTTTGATCTCATGGCTTCCCTGTGATTTCTGGGGATCTTGATGTTGTTAGCACGAATCGGTGCTCCATTCTGGCCCAATACTCGAGCCGTACTCTGCAATGCATTCACCACGTAGTCGTCCAGATAGTTGGGCCGTCGACGCTCATGGTATTCGCGTAATCCTGTGCGAGTTCGTTTTGGCAGTGGGTTTCTCAGCACACTCCTCCACCCGTCTTTCTTCTGACGATGTTTCATCGCAATGACGTTTGCCAATCAACTCTCCACATACACTTGCAACCGTAACAATATCATCATCCATCATCGATTTCTGCAATGTCTTCCAGTACTTCTTCTTCTGCAATGTCTTCATCATCTACCATAGAACCACACACTCCAGCAGTTGAATCACTCCCATCATCGGATGCTTCTTCTCGTGCCTCAGATTCGTACTCTGGTGTGGTCTTTTCTTCAGGTAGTACGCTCACAATAATCTCACTGCGCTGATCACTATTACCAGCAGTTGTTTCTTCACTTTGTATCGGAGCTTCATCAGTCGCACTATCTGCAGTCATAATACCAGTTACCGTTTGTCCACTCGCTGCAGTTGGTTCACTCGGCAAGGCAACCGTGACGACTTCAACAGTCGCAACACTTCGCCCTCAGGAGCTGCAACTTCAGGAGCTGCTGTAGTTCCTCCACTTCCGACGTCAGGAGCAATAGTAACTCCACCACGTTCTGTGTCAGCAGGAGCTTCATATTCCTCGCCTCCCTCGAGATCGACGGTCTCCATGACTACGGTCTCGTCACTTAGGGGCTGGTCGCGCTGACTGGTGCTGGTTCTGGGTCTGGTGCTTAAGTTAGGTTTAGGTGTAAAGAGCGCTGTGATTGGCTGCCGCCAGCTGAGGGGTAGGTTAATGTTACTACTTTGGGACAACTTGAGAACTTGCAAAAGAGTTGAGTATCCGGGTTCTATTTGGGCAGTGTGCGATTTGCAGGCAGCATTTTGCATTTTGA
>NW_003303741.1:1085131-1087056 GCF_000142945.1 Phytophthora infestans T30-4
AGTGGACTCCGCGTGCAGACGCAGGTAAAAAATTCAGAACGGTTCATTATGAGCAATTAACCGATTAGTGGACTTTGCCCGATTAAACGTCTTAATAAATGCAAGTCAAAACCGCACCCGTAATTACCCGTAGGTGTCTTTTGAGTGTCTGTAAAAAGGGAATAGACGTTCGGTAAAAAAATGTTCAAACAAACGGACGTCTTAAACGTTCTTTGAACAGACGTCTTTACCAGCACTGTTTATTGACTCCATGTTGATTGCGGGGATGATTTTGGAGTAAAGACCCCCTTGCCATACGGTCCATTTGATCTGAAGTTAACTTTTATATTCGAGCCGGACCGAGATCCGATTATTTTGAACCAATTGTTGTTCACGATAAACTGACCTTAGCTCACAATAATCGGACCTCCATTCGCATTAAACTGACCAGGATTCACTTTAATCTAACCTACCTCACATTAATCTGACCAAACCCACATTCATTTGACATCAATCTGACCTAGCGCACAGTAATCTGACCCAGTACACATTTATCTGGCCTGTGCTTATCGTATGTTCATAACAGAATGACTTGGTTCACACAACAATCTGACCTCCTTCACTTATTGACTTTCGAGACGACTATTTTCATCCCCTGAAGCTTGACGAAGCAGGTGATCGACTTGTTGAGGCCCGGAGCTACCGAATCGGATCTCGTACTTCAACAGACTCAGCGAACTCTACAACAAGAATCCAAACGAGTTTGCTAATCGCGTGGCTTTGAAGAAACAGCTAAACAAAACTCACGGATGATTAGCCATGTTACGATTCATGGAAGAACTACACGTGTAAGAGAGCTTGCAATCCATTTGGAGAAGCTGCAGCTCAAGCACTGAACTGTCATAGCGCGATTCAATCCAAACAAAGCTTAGTATACTCCTTTTTTAATTGGGATAGCTAAAGAAAACGGAGAGAAGGAATTTATTGTTGCCTTGAAATCATTAGCGGTCTATAAGCCTTACATTGGCTATATTTAGTCGTCCATCGTTAGCAGCATCGTATCATTCCGTTGGTCTTCGTAAGGCACGTAATTACGCCTGTCGTGGTACGATGAGTGAGATGGTGGATGAACCCGCTTCGACGGACTTACAAGCGGCCACCAAGCTCTCAATTAACTCCTTTGTATGCCATCTTTGCATACCTTCCAGGTCATTTGTAGTCGACGTAAGCAACGTTATTAGCTGACGAGTCAACGGGGGTTAACCCCCTGAAAGTGGTGCAAAAAGTGAGCCGGCCCTCTATTGTTAGAATAAAGTGCTCCAAGATGGAAAGACCTTGCTTCGAAACGAAAGCAACAACATTGTGAGTTTTTCATCCGTTTCTCAAGTCGTTCTGAACATTAAACTTTCTTATAATGGAACACCACAGCGGTTTCTCTACGCGTTGTTGCGTGAGACCCATGGACAATCTAACTTGGATCGCTGCAGTCTATCCTTCCGTGATGGTGCCGTTGCCAGAAAATATACTACGCCTCAGCAGCAAAATCAGCGTCAACGCGAGCTCTTAGCGAGGTCACTGCTTCCTTGCAGTGTGACGAACAAAAACTCATCACCCGGATGAATGAAATCCAAGAGGACGTCACTGCTGCGCGAGCCTTTCGAGCTGAAGTGGATGAGTAGATTGGTCGCGCTCAAGTCACAGACCGTGAGCTAGCAGCTTCAATTGGAGCGGAGGAGGTCAAGAAGATCCAGTGGATCCGAGGAGACGTGACTCGGATGCGCACGCAAAACAGGACTGCAGATTTCGAGGTGAGTCTTTCACTTTTCGCATAATTATTCTACGAGTTGCTTCTATTTGTCTAGAAGTTAAACGAGTCGAATCAATCAGAAAACTGAGCAATTTACTGCTGTTACTGGCTCGCTGCGTGAGAGCTCGAGCTTCAGCAA
>NW_003303741.1:1088054-1131465 GCF_000142945.1 Phytophthora infestans T30-4
GGTGTGAGATGATCGGAATGTTGCGTCGATTGCCACACAACGAAAATGTTACAAACACTAGCTTTGCGAGCCTTGTTCGGTGATGTGTCAGAAGCCAGTCGTTCGATGACAACTTTTGATAGGTGGACTCCAGAACGCATAAGCCCGAAGTGCTACAACAAGTGCCTCGCCAAGCCAGCGTTTCTTAGGAGTTTCTCGAGAGTCGACAACCCCGTTAACAATTATAATACCGGTATTAGCTATAAGTTATTGGCGGTAAATGCTGCTACATACTCATTCCATAAATAGTTCGTGTATGTGGACGATATGTGAGTCACATATCGTCCACATACGTCAGGAACACACGTTTATAATCGATAATTTATTCTGTCGCGGTAAATTACCAAATCGATATAAGCAAGACAGAGGTTCGCCACATTAATAAATGAGGCTTTCAGTGTTGTGGTATGATAAATGAGGTACATGTACAAATGACTGTTAAGTAAGGAACTTTCAACTGAGATATATATTGATAGATTGGCTGGTGTTGTCAACTCCGACTTCCAACTTGTCCGTCATCTCTGTAATCGATGATACTAGCCAAAAAAGCGAAGGTCTTTGTCGGGATAGAGTCGACGGAGACCTTGGACAAAGTATGCTAATCGAATACTCTGGAGCAAAACTTGATTTGGATTCGTCACGATGCGGGTGCTGGTGTAGCTTTCCATGTAGTAAATGACGATGACTCCACAGTTATGCCCGTCTTCTTGGCGGATATTGTCGGCTTTCTTGATTGTGTAGTCTGCATACTTTCCCCTTAGAAGCGGCGCAAGATACGACTTGCATGTCTTGGATAAAAATGAGTAGGTTGGTCGATGCTGCATGGGATCGAGTTGAATGATGTATTTCTTGTTGAAATCAACAATCAAAAGACACCAGTGCTTGTTTTCAATGGCAATTGGAATAAGTATCATACCCGATTGCCGATCAAATACATCACCGAGCCTCTCGTTCAGATGAATCTCCTGAGGCTGGATGTGTTCAAACATGGCGCCATCCACGTACACGATATCACTTCGATCTTGAGTCATCACTTGTATAGCAAGTCGAATGCACATGTCATTAAGCCACTCCTTGCTGCGAAACGCCAGAAGCTCGTATACAAAACACACCTGCAGCAGCGACGAACCATGTCGTTATAAGCACATGCTGTTACATACCATCACATATTCACATACCGAAAACAAGTACATACCTCTTCGTCGCGGATCTTTATTGAAGCATACACGGATGCCTCTCGCAGAGCCGAGGTTATTTCATCGACACGGTCTACAGCCACTGATCTCCTTTGTGCCTGAGCCACAATCCATTTCAAGCAAGCATCCACGTTCTTTAAAAATTTGCGCTTCTCATGAAAACGTGCCATGGTATCAATAATCGAATCCGAATACACCGTCGCGTTCTCATCAAGGCTCGGGTAAAATTTGACAGCTAGGCCACTCTCAGAAGACAGATCGATGCGCTTGTCTAGCGAGGTCTTCGTCTCCATCTTAGTAGTTTTTGCCAATTCCTTTGCCTCCCGTTCCAGCGTCTTTTTGTACGACGTCACAGCTTTGGTCGCTAACTTCACCAGTCATGCGCTAAGTACGTTGAATTTTCCACGGACTGGTAGTCTGCTATAATCTTCTTTCTGGATCTTGTACGCTGTGGGTACTACCATAGTTTGCACTCTTACAATTAGGATACTCATCACTAAGTCGTACCAACCATTGTACGTGAAGAGTTCGTATGGAGCATCACAAACGAGTTCAAATGACATTGGTCCAGGTTTGTACTGCTCAGGGGTCATGCAGCTGTCAGAGCTCTCGTACTCCAGCGAAATGGTTTTTGACGTAGACGGCTTTGCTTGCTTAGGGTACCACGCTCGGGTGGCCTTTGTCGTCTTTGGCCGGCCGCTCACCTTAACTTTCCTGTTCAACTTAAATGGTGCCGAAATCAAAGTTGCAGTGGGTTTTTCAGTGGGGCCTTTCGGTGCAGTAATTGTATCCGTGGGTGCGGTCACGGGTTCATCTACACGTACGGCCACAGGCTTTTGCCTGGATTCGTCAGGTTTGGTTGGCTGCGTTTCTGGAACCCTTTCATCTTCATCACTCCCGCACTTTTGAATGCCAGTATCACTGCAATTACTGTCCTTACGCTGTGTCCACGGTGCTTCGCTAATGAGCGGTACACCTGATGCCTCGATGATGCCTAGAAATGCTTCAAGAGCTGCGTACAACCGCCTAAACCGTTGCGTGCCATTAGCAACGGCAACTTCGGTTACCTTGTCTTGCAGTGCCTTGAACTTCCTCCATTTCTGGCGTTCATCCAGCACATACGGTTTATATTTCATCCTTTTCACTTGAACGTTTTGCACAGGCTCGACATCAGTAGCATCGAGCATATCATAGTAAGTTCGCCAGCGCTGATGAATGGTATCAATGGGAATCACAGGAGTCTTATTCAACTCTATTATCACCAACAATATCAGTTAGTCCACAGAGCCAAGCAACAATCTATACACTGTCGTACCATTCGGCGGAAATAAATCACGTGCTGACAAGGTAGCAGCATGGTCCTTGAAAAAGTGCAAGTACAATCCCAGTTCTCCGTGTCCACTGTGTATTCGAGATTTCCCCTTCCATTGCTGCTCACGAGAAATACATAGCTTCGTGTCTGTTTGTACGCCATTATCGTCGATATCTGAAGTCACGTACAGTACCAGTAAGTAATTACATACGATCACATACTACCACAAACTCTCACATGCGTCACTTACTTTGGTTACGTAGGCGTATCCAGGAAAAACTAGCTCTGCTGCGTGGTCAGTGGTCTTGTTCAGTAACCGGTTTATATCCTCATCGTACTCAGCGTGCCTAGTCACACCGATCCGCTGCATATCATGTACAAACACAAGTAAGCATTCAAAACTAGAATATTTTATCCAGCACTCACTAACATTAGTTTTTCGTGTAAACTCGCGCTCCTTTAACAACTGAAGTGCTATGATTGTCTCCATGCACTCATCTAGCGGTGTATCGGCATTCAGTTCAGGCTTGAGCTTGCTCCATCCTGATTCGATGCGGTTGTTCGTGTTATTCCCCAGGTGAGGGATATCTATACGTAAGTACTCGACCCAGCGCTTCTGACAACCATCCCAATTTTCCTTAAAATACTTCACGAACGGATGAATATCCTCCACGCCATCTTCCGCTACGCCCTCGGTATCTGGCTGTACTTCATTCTTCCTCTTCTCACGCCAAAGCCGGTTCAGTTCGCTAAAAAGATCATCACGAGCTTTCAAATACACAAATTCCGTTTTTGCGTACACCATTTGCTTGATGGAAAAAAGCATACGGCTTTGAAGTTCATTGCTAAAATCAAAACGAGCTTCACATAATGTCGAACAATGGTTGTTAGTACTTGCTTGTCTTTGAAATCAATCTTGCGAGCGTACTTTTGATCTGCTTGAACCACTTCAACACATGAAAGCGACAGAGAAGAACACGTGCATTAGGAAACATATCTTCCAACGCACCAATTTCTGTCATGTCCTTATCAACCTGTGCAGCAAAACACAGTTACGAAAAAATACAACCATTACACTGACTTTGGATTGCGCGCACCATAATAACTTCAACTTGACCCCAATCAGAGTTATGAGCTTAAAAGGCTTCAATCGCATTCTCCATGTTTTCACTAGTTTCTTGGTCAACAAACGCATGCTGGACAAATTGCCCCTTTCCGTAGGCATCCACGACCATAAAAGAAAACAGCTTGTACCGGAGATCGTTTGTCTTGTGTGTGCGAATTCAACTAGGCAAAATTCTCGGAAACAATGCCAAAATTCTTTCTCATGCCCGACAGTTTGAAATGTTAAGCACGTTGCCACGTTGCCATCATTTACGCAGCGTTGAGCTACGTCTCCAGGGTCTGCCTTTTGGAAGTCATCGAGCAGGTGTCTAACTCGTTCGTCGACACTTTCAACCTTTAGTTCAGTCTGAATACTCCTGATCATGTTTCGGACGTCCCGTGATGTGAATTCCTTATCTAAGACAAAAACAAACACCAACAGTCACATACGATTACATACAGCCACATCTACATTCAATTTTTACATGTTAACTTGCGTACCAGTGTTGTCAATCACATAGCGATGGATTTTGCCAAACTTAGAGTCCACTGCAACAAACTTTCGAACCATCTCGATGATTTCCGGGTCCTCGACACGTCGGTTCTCAGCATACGCCCTCCAAGCGTCTCCGTTTAATGGATGAGTGTGCGTCGTGTGCGGCTTTGTGACGTAAACAGCAAAGCCAAACTTGTTCTCCGCAACCTTGATGCGCTTCAGCGTTGCAATAATCTGCGCTTTACAATCACAGCCACGAAAGTTTTGCATTGGTCGGATTCCTTTGCCTGAAAACATATTCATTTTGCAACTATTAGTTATGAGTAAACCGAACATAAGTATATAATCTCACCTCGACTTCTAGTCGACCAACCGTGCGTGCACACAAATATTATCTGGTACAAATTCTCTTCTTCAGGCTCCACTGGATACCGCCACGTCCTTTTCCCAACCTTTTTGCGACTTGAGGCACTAATCGAGCTTCTTTTTCTGGTCCAGTCATATCAATAAGTCAATTTACTTTTCATAATTTCTTCTTAGTAGCAAGTATACCTGAAAGGTTGGTGTGTAGCTTCACAGTAGTCGTCAAATGCGCTCAACAGAGCCTGCCAGGTTTGGAAAACTGCCTCCTTCATTAATCGGCATCGGTATTCCCCGCGAGGAGATCTTCCAACAGATTCCGACGAACCTAGAGCTGCAGTAACCTCCTTGCTAACGGGAACACGTTTTGTTTTGGTCCGAATCTTCGCAGGGGATGGCCCTACCGAGCTAGACTCGTCGTTGCAGCTGCTCTCTGGTTCAAAATTAGACACGCTAGAGCTAGAGCTTTCCTACAAACAAACACTCGATTAGTAGACAACATATACTTTGCTTACGCACACCTTACGCCTCGCGCTCGCTTGCTGTGGCTCGGCGCCATTTGTCCGCCCACCTTTCTTCCGGCGTCTGCCTCCCCCTCGCAAATGGCCGACTGAGCGGATGGCGAGCGGTACGCACATCATTGATAAAATTTCGCAGGTAACGAGAGCGAAGTTATTTATTTACGTTGGATAGCCTCGAACCACTTACCAGGCACATACTCGTATCATTTTTGTAATGAGCATGTAGCAGTAACCACTCCGTAAGTTATTTGTACTGGGAGATAGGTAGCGTAAGCAAGCTACTACGTAGTACATGTATTAATACCGCTATTGGGAAGCCCAACGAGGATTAATTTGTCGTCAACATGAATATGTGGTCACATCAATGCTTTGTAAAATCAAAACTTCCAACTCAGGTGATTTGTATGTGCAAAAATCGACAAAGAACTCCCTTTATACAGAACGCCAGGCTCACAAAGTGTAAGATAAAAAATGCAATCATGTATTCATCGTGCATTTTGCAATAGGGAACAATTGCGACGAAATTCATTTATAGATTCTGTTCGTGTTATTAATAACAGTTTTCACAATCGCAAAGCATTAAATTCTGTTTTAATTTTGTGTTTCTGTCCCCCAGTGGTCATAGGTGAAATGTACATATTTTGTGATTTCGTCTTAGCTGTGAATTCGCCAGTGTTGGTGGTATTATATAACTATGCTTGGGCATTCTCCATTCACTCGAAAGCTTGTACGCAGACTTATCATTCAATGGGAACATCAATCTATAAACGTCCGTGTGTGAATAAGTGCGACAACAGCATCGGACTTCCAAAACATCTTGAAATATCTAATCCACACGACCCCTCCCTTCCTAGTTCTATCTCATAGACTCATCGTTGCATCAACAAGTCTAGTTATTAGAATTATTAACGTGGTTGTCGAGAAGTCGATAACCGCTTGATGAAGAGCCGAAGCGTCTACACGATCAAGTGTTTGTTAGCTACATCATACTCGCAGGATAACATGGAGCTAAATGGCGAGTTCCACCGTCAAGTTCTCATCGCTTAGCATGTGCCACTGCTCATGGTATCACAAGGCTAGGAGCTCCCCACTTCGGTTCAGTTTCTTCATCATTGGGTTAAAAAAAACGAAATCGACTAAATAGGTTTATAGCGCCTAGCAAGAAACGCTGATTGTAGCGCCTGGCAGGTGGTTAATAGAGTACAGACAGCCCTGAAGAAACAACCCTGCGCAATCTGCAAGCATGACACCGACTGTGTCACCCACAGATGCAGCTGAAAGTGCCAACTCCACGTGACTAGAAGGGGTCTCCCTTGACAAGAGCGTGAAGGCGTTCACGTATACTGCACCACCCAGTAACCCAGCAACGAAACACAGAGACAGTAAGCCCCAGTTGTACCAGAAGTGCGTGGCTGCCACGAACGTGAAGAACACTAGCAGTAGCACTTGTAAGGCTGGCATGAGATACAAGATCGGCCTCGTAGCTTGGAAGAGCACACCCGACGACCTCGAGATGAACACTCCAGCTTGATACGCCAGGCCTGCGGATGAGTAAAAGCTGGCACGAGCCTCTTTACTGTCCACTGGGAACCCGATTGCCGACCATACTCCGGTCTGCATGGTATACTCCGCCAAGTATACAGTTGTCAAGGGGACAATATACGGTCCGAGCGTCATAATGAACTTCACTTTGGCCTTGAATTCCATCGTCAATGCATCAAACACCAGCGATTCTTCACCTTTTTCCAGCTCGTTTTTCAACTTATCTTTAGTATTCTCCGCCGTCACCACAGCCACTACCGCGTCTTTATCTTGTGAGCTATCAGGGATTGGCATGTAGTTGCACGTCCTGGCTGGAGGAAGTTTTGATGTGTCGAGAAGGAAGAGAAATACCACGAGGTAGAGCACTGGGAAGACACTGGCGAGTTCCAGTGTTGTCTGGAAGCTGAGTCCGCCCCATATGTGCAGTATAGCGACCCACGCATAGCCACCTACACCAGCGAGTCCCGTTCCACTCGACCAGCATGTCAAGCAACGCACGGGACTGGCATAGAACGAGGACATGGCTAGGAACGTCGCCTCCATCATCCCCGACTGTAGACCCGAGAAGGCTACACCTAATAATTGCAACCAGAGCGAATGCTTCCCATTGGCGACTACTAAAAAGCTCAGTAGCATCCAGATAGCGCCCATAATGGTGCGCTGGCGGTACGAAACAAGCTGGAACCAGTACGGACCGGAGAGTTTGACGAAGAGAGCAGGAAAGATGTCGAAAAAGTAGACGAGACCCACGCCACCCGCCGCAATCTCCTGGGCTCCCGCGATCATGACCACGTAGCCGATGTTGTTGATGAACCCGAGCACCCAAAATGCCAGAAGGTTGCAAGGCTGCTCGACATCGCCATGCAGCTTGACACTCATACGTACACGTTGGAATATGGAGAAACTATGTAAATTTGGTGTTAGAAACGATGCTGAACAACTATTGTGTGAAAAATGATAAATAAAAATATCAAAACGTTTTATCTCAATATTGAAATACACAACAATTTCCAACCGGACCCGTGCAGCCAGGACATCTTCTTGTCCGTGACGGTCAGCATGAGCCGGCACAGCAAGAATGCGACAGCGACGACACATTTCACTTACCGCGAGCGGGTGGCTGCTGGCCACGGTACGCTAAAACGGCGCTTTGGGCGCGACTCGCAGCTCTCCTTTGGCGTGTGCTGCCTGTGTTTGGCCACGACGCACAGCCGCAGCCCTCTTGTGTCTCCAGGAGGCTTCGTCTATTGCAAGGAATGCATCTACTCCAATTTACTGGCCCAGAAGCGCTCGATCCAAGAAAACGTAGCAGCCTACGAGCGATTCATGGAGACGCAGGACCGTAAGCAGCAGGACGAGGTGCTGCAGAAAGAGCGTGAGACGTTGCAGAAGGCGCTCGACGCGGCTGAGGGCGCCATTAGCGGCAAGGCTACGCGTACCCTTGACCAGGCGCGAGCGCTGGCCACGCAGAAGCTCAAGGAGAAGGTAGACAGGGCCACAGATGACGACAAGCGCGAGGCTATGAAGAAGACGAGCTTCTGGATCCCAGACTGCACCCCCACACAGGAGACGAAGGTGGACAAACCAGACACCAAGACCAGAGACCCCATGAGTCTGGACGAGATGAAACTCAAACACTTGATGCCAGTCAAGTTCGAGTGGGACACGAGTGCTGCAGACGGGAAGCCGAAGGTGTTGTGTGCCGTGACTAAGAAGGAGATCTCGCACCATCGCGCGGTGCTACTGCGACCGTCTGGCCAGGTGATTCTGGAGAGCTGCTTGAAGGACATGGTGTTGCCCACCATGACGTGTCCTGTCACGGGACTGAAGCTACGTAAGAAGGACATTGTGTACCTGCAAGCAGGAGGTACTGGGTTTAGCGCGCATAGTACAGTGGAGGCCAAAAAATACCGCCCCACCATGACCTAGACAAACTTATACTTAAAGTAGAAAGGTTAACCGCTCTAAATGTGCATGTCGGAAAATTGATCGAGTCGCGTCGGCGCCACTACGCGTTGAGTGCCGAATGCTCGATATACCGCTGCCTGGATGGCATCGGGCTTGTTGCCTTGTCGTAGCAGGTTGCGAATACCCTGCAGCGTCTGATCAGTCACATCCGTCACGGACATATACATTGCAACAGACGTCTGCTCCTCTGTCTGTTCCTGTTGCTCCGCGTTCGTTCTTAACAGCTCGGATTGAATTTCACTTGGCACACTTCGACCACTTAGACTCTCTTCAACAATGAAGCATGCGTTCTCTTGTACAATGCGACCTGTTGACGGTAAGATAGCTGTTAGTTGTGTACCACATCCAACCCGATAAAACAGCTAACTGTTACATGCCCTGTTCGCTCATCTTCTCTGCAGCGAAGTGTGCAGCACCAAGACTTTTCGAGATAAGGAAAACGAGATCAGAGTTGTTGTCACTCAAGTGATCCTGTGTTAATTCCCCTTCGACGTCTTCACTGACGATCTCCTTATCCTGCGCGGTCAGTACACTCGAAGTGATACCGTGTCTGTATAGCAGCCCATTTGCCAACTGCGACATCGATAGATGCAGCCACAAATCCTCAGCATCCTCGTCCCTGTCGTCTTGAGCCCCAGCCAGGATCACATGCGTAACTCCACGCTCGTGACAAAAGAAAGCGATGAATCTCAGCACCGCCGACAACGGATTAAAGCACACATCGTACGACTCCACTGCTGACGGCGGTATAGGTGGCCCACACAGTGGCAATACTGCTACTGAACACACCGAAGTGCTGTCATCGGTGGACGCCTTGGCCTTCAACCCCCTGGCATAGTCTGCTGTCGTCTCTGCATCGCCGATCTCCACTTCGATCACCTTCACTCTCTTCACCTGCTGTCCTTCCTCTCCCAAGCAAATATTTATCCCTACTTTCTTCCAATTTACGGCATCCGAGACCCTGTTCGCACCCTGTTTTTCCCGGTTCTCTATATTCGACGGCACAGTCAAGATATGGTCCCCGTGTTTGCGTTTCGAAGCTCGAGACAGCGGCGAGTCCACAGGTGCAAGACGCACCACGCTCTCTCCATACTTAATTCCTCCCTGATTGGCATTATTATCACTATTGCCCACATCAGATTTATGCCAGTGCCACAGACTCCACGCAAGTCCGTAGCTTCCGGCCGCTAGACGCAACGCCCGTACCGACTTGATGAGTACCAGCCGCTTCCCCACAGCTACAGAGCGCGTGCTGGCGAGATTAGCATCGTTTATAAGAGAGGATAACGGGATACCCGATGCTGCAGCGGCGTGACGGGCGGGGACGGATCTAAACACGACACTGGGCAGCACGTTGGCAGCGGCGAATCGAAGTGCGAAGCGCAGCGGGATGGGGCGTCGCTCGATTTCCAGACAGCCTTCGGTGAAACCCAAAGCAAAGGTGGTGACGAGCGCACCGCCTACACCCAAGACCGAACACCACGGTGCACCCGCGTCCGGCGGCTCGGGCGGGAAGTCTGTAGAGAGAGCCTGCATACCAGGGTTCCGGAGTGGGGTCTAATAAGTCGGGATAATCCTTTAAATCCACCCACCCACCCCAATTGCTGAAACGTCTTTTTGGATATATTCATTTTAAAAGGCAAATGCGCCTCACATTTGGGTATAATATTACAGGCTATAATACTTTTTAAGACCCAGACCCTTGTCAAAAGAGTTTTTGAGCCTTTGTTAGGGCTAGGTGTTTAAAAATCAATTAATCCACCCATCTCTACGTGCCGCCTGAGCAACTGCCGGCTCCCCATGTGTGCTGAATTTGGGCACCTTCCTCGTGTCAAATCATATTCTACTTTACTTTTTATCGCCATTTTTTCAATATTGAGGCCGATTGTTTGTTCAGCAACTGTACCGTTTAATAAGGCATCAATTACTCCACGTGCTTGGCTAAGCTTAACTTTAATTCACGGATGCTTTTGAGCCTACCCGTACGGTCTTCGTGGACCGCTGGTGGTCCACCCTCGTGACGACCAGCTCCAACCGTAGGAGAAGGATATTGACGCCGAGTACAACGTCCAGCTGGCGGACATATATCACGGAGATCCGGGTGTACCGCCTATGTGGGACTTCATCTTGATCAACAACCGCGGACGCTACAACTGCACGGCTGCAGCCACGTACAGCTTCACGGAGTGCTCCGAAAAGGTAAGTGTTCTTCCAATTTCTGGGAATTGGGGGTCAGACGAGACTGGGACCAAATTTGTAAACCCGCCGTTGATAACCACCTAAAGCAGCCGATTTACAAATCGATAAGACAAACTCATCGGTTCTTTCAGTACATGTTGAAAAAAAAATATCATGTATCACAAAAAGCTAGCTAAGTTTGTGCGTGCTAATCACAGCCATCTCCCACAATATCCTCTGTATCAGTGATGTCACCCAGGTGAATGTTGCTTGTGGCGGCCTAGGGTAACATCACTGTAAATTACGATTAACCGAAGTAATTTAACTCGCGTGAATGTTGTTCGAGCAGATGTCAGCAATCACCTTTACCGCTTGCTTTTAGTGCATCGTGCCCTTTCTCTTCAACTTCAATGAATATTTATATTGGTTTAATAACGTTCCAGGCTCGAAATACCTGACTATAAACTTGTTTTTGGTTTATTTTTTATGGTAAGTAAAACGTACCAATCTTTACTCAAATCAAAAAGGGAGAAGACCAACTGGGGCGGGCGGATGCGAGGTCGCGTAGCCGCAGCAAACCCGCGCGGTATTTGCGGAGGCGGACCCAGCGTCGCGCTTTCCAGCGAGCCGGGCATTGCACTCGCTACATTTAATTACCAGTGGTAGCACGGTACAGTACTACCGGTACATGTACTAGTACCACTGCCAATTAAAAGTAGCGGTAGCCACTGTGGTACTGTACCATGTACAGTACTGATTCTCTCCGCGAAAAAACCGCAAGATAACTAGAGTTGGCAAGCTAACTTAGCTGCTAACCGGTGTTGTCACGACGTGAGTGTCAGTGAAGACGACAACAAGACGATCACAAGAGACGACGGGAACGTCTTCGTTGTATAGAGTATTCCTGAGCCAGGAATCCTGGCACGCAATCAGCAATCTGAGCATAGTACATGTGCCCTCGAGTGCCATTGAGGCTTGCATTCAAATTCATTATCCTATCACACTGGGAATCACCCACCTATTTGATCACTTGTCCAAAAAGTTTAAAATATTGAAGTACGTGACGCCCTTCGGTGATTTTTAATAAGGGTGAACACTTCGTGGCGAAAAGTATTATTGATAATAATACACGTACCGGTACGTATTCTTGTACAGTACGAAAACCTCACGCATCATGCATCAACCGGTATTAATCAATCAAAGTGACGATTCAAATTTTTACAAATTTTGCTTCAGATTTGATATAGTGCCACTTGCGAATTTCGCTATTCGACGACATCAGTCGCGAAATCACCGTCAAGGGCTCAAGCCGTGTCCCACCCCCAGTCAAGCATGCGCCGCACCTGTATTCTGCTCGTTTGTGTGATCTTCCTTCTAACTCTGCTGTCGGCCAAAGGTAATGCTGAAGCAAGGATCCTGCGAACACTCACGACGGCTGACGGTCGAGACGCAACGAAAGAAGAGCGTGCAGTACCGATAGTGCCATTTCAACACGCGTTTAACTCTAACGCTTTGGACGACATCGCGTTCTTTTTTAAAAAGATGCCGGAGCAATTCCAGAAAATGAGGACTCAGCCTGAGCACCTACGGTTCGTTCTAAAGGGATGGTATGACAACCTCCAGAGCGTTGATGATATTGTCGTCTTCCTGGCTCGACAAAACCTGAATCCAAAAGCCATTGAAGAATTCAAGACAGCGTACCAGGCTTATATTACATATGCCAAGTCTATCAAGGCTGTCCCGGCTGTTCTATCCGTTAAATAAATGTAACCGCGACAGTGCCACGGCTAAAGAATTTGGTAAAAACTGTCATCTCGTGTTAGCAAAGTAACTAAGGGTGGAGTCATATCGTCGCGGTTTCGGTGCATTCCTACTTTGTCGGATAAAGGATCGTTAATTTCTTCTACTACTATAGTATTTTTTAACCGACGACGAAGGGTCTGTCGTGACGGAATGGAAAGAGCCAATATGTTTGTTATCGACGTTCTCATCACGATAAGGTTTTAAACAGATCACCTGCAGATCTGGTCCCGTTTTGGTCTTACGGGACCAAAAGGGGCGAGCACCATGTACCTAAGGTATTTGAAGACAGCCCCCCCCCCTTCTGCTCTTACCCTTCTGCTCTAACCATATTGATGACCGAAAATTAGACTACAGCGAAACAAAAGATTGTGAAATTGAATAACTGATACAATATGATCCGGTCAAAATTGGATGCTCTTACGCATGAACGTTTAAAGGCAAAGTTTGGAAACGAAGTAAAATGGTTTGTATGTGTACATGAGGGCTTACGTATTTAAGTTATAAAAAGCAATCAAACAATTTAAAACAAAGCATCGAACGATTAAGCAACCGTTTCGGGATACTTTTTCGGTTGCAGTAAAATCTTTTGTGAGTGCAGATTGTTGGAAGTGCAAGATGTGCATGTACATCGACTCCAGAGTAGTATCCTATGTTACGGCATATGGAAGGTTCTAGAAGGATCTAGGCATAGTGATAGGTCTTAGCTAGCGGATGGTTGGTTAGTTCTCACTTCGAGATTGGTAAAGCCACTGACGAGGCCCCGGCGGGGGCCGAAACGCGTCTGGCACGCGTTCAATCCAAGTCATTCACATCTACTCGATTCTACATTTCCTACAGGTTATGAGCCCAAACGGCTTGGTATGGACACTGCGGTGTACGCGGAATACGCGCTGGGGGAGTTCACGCTCAAGTCGTCGCGGAAGCAACGGGCTCCGACGACAGGGGGAGCGGAACATACAAGTGCGCGGTGGACACGCAGTCGCTCTTTGCGTTCGGGAAAAGGACGGCCGAGTTCTGCACAAGGAGGTGGTTTCGAGTGGTGTGAGTGGTGGATCGAAAGAGGTCGATCGAGAAGGGGAACAACAACAAGCTCAAGCAAGGCTCAAGGACGGCTACAAGGTGTCAAGGGACGACGTGGTGGTGAACATGAGGAAGCTGGGAAACCTAGCGAACGCGGCAGCAACGGATACGCTGGCCAGCGCGCAGGTGGTAAACCCTACAAGAATGTATGCAGTGAAAAGGCTGCAGCTGACAAGCATCATGCGGAGAGCAGCAGAATGGCTGTACGCTCGTGACCAAGACGGCTACGACTCATGTCGTCGAGGGGGAGTGTTGGAAGTGCAAGATGTGCACGTACATCGACTCCAGAGTAGTATCCTATGTTACGGCATATGGAAGGTTCTAGAAGGATCTAGGCATAGTGATAGGTCTTAGCTAGCGGATGGTTGGCTAGTTCTCACTTCGAGATTGGTAAAGCCACTGACGAGGCCCCGGCGGGGGCCGAAACGCGTCTGGCACGCGTTCAATCCAAGTCATTCACATCTACTCGATTCTACATTTCCTACACAGAGTGCTTTGGATTGGTGAGCACAGGGGTCGAAGAACTGTGATGTGTGCACCACATGTGTCGCCAACAGTGCTCCTTCGAGTACAATTCATTGGAAGTGTGAGTTTTTCGAAGCATCGGCTGTGTGCGTTATAATATGAGACCCCAGCGCTTACAAGTCTCAGAGCCTAGAATTCTTACTTTTAGCTGTGAGTCTTATCTCTAACGGAGTCCACTGAGGTAGAGCTCCAGCTAATACCATGAGCCTACTTTGAGGGGCCAGTACGGTATTCTCGTTCGTCCACGTCGGATGTCTCCAACCTCTTGCTATTTAGGGCTGGCTACTTTCCGCGAAACCTCGTCTGATCTCTTATACCGTAAAATTCGGCCCCAGTACATAAAATAATGATTTATCATTTCACATAAAATATTTGAGGTATTGCTGCAGAGCAGCTGCAGGTGATTAATTCGTTTATTGCTCGATTTTTTTTAAATTCGCTCGACGTGAAACCGACGTGAGTCACACGAGTTTTGTACCAAAACTGTGCCACCGCCGTTTTCGCCCAACTAACCGGCGCTTGACTACGTCTGAGCATCTTCCCTGGTAGTAGATCGAGATTTTGAAACAGCCCACTGATTTGGAAAATGTCTTTTCTTTTAAATTTAAGCAGCGTATTTTTGCAAATGCGGCAACCTCCCCCGATTCAGTATAGTATTGGATTAACTATAGCGACAGCAGTAATAACATCGGCAATATAGCTGCCTGCAGAAATGAAAATTGCTATAAATACTGCAATATGCTAGTGATTGCCGACTAAAATTCAGGAGAGCCTTAGGTAATTTTTATCTTGAGCTTATCGCTCAAGTATCGAAATTATACAGCCACGGCTGTGAACAGCCGACGACGGAGTTGTCGTAGCGTATCGTTGTTCACACTCTACATAAACTAGCGAAGGCTTTACAGATCAAGCCTAGCCCATTTATCGGGCGTCGGAACGGGTCCCGCCGCCAAGCTGGCAGCTGGCAATTAGAATCTAGAAAACGGATTTAAAGGACCGAGTAGTTATGAAACCACCTCTCAGACAGAGAGACCTAGCACAGACCACTTTGATTTTGACCCACAACAGAGACTTGATTTGCCAGGAAGCGTCAGCTTCCCTCGTAGTGCTCGAAACCTACTACAAGAGTATCCAATACGTTTTCCCGCGCTTTTTAATTTATTAGCATCGTAGCTTTTTATTCACCAGGCTGTAGTCTCCTGTCACAAACAATGCTTGTGGAAGTTGTTTACTGAGCAACATCTGCTGTGCATGCGACGCCTTTTTCTATGCCCTTTTTGTTAGAGATGTAGCCAACTCAAGCTGCAAGAAGATGGTACGAAGTGTGCTTGATTTCGCTGTACCATAAATCACGGTGCACCTTTCACCTCTTTTGAAACTAAATGCGTAAGTAGTTTTTACAAATCATAGAATACAAGCAAATTAGGCATTATACATCAGCAAGTTATCCACTTTTTGCTATGTGGCAATGCATGCAAAATGATGTGATATACACGATACGCCGTTTCTAGCTTATATCTGGAAGGCCTTGCTTTTAAATATTCTACTGCAAGAATTGATTTAATAATTCATTTTTTTTGTGAAGAGCTGATTTTAGTGATACTGAATTGTTTTATTTAGACCCCTGGGGGTGGCCACTACATTTATCCCATTATTTAATTTTTAAATAATTTACTTCACATTATGAAATATTGTGTCACTTCAGTACTGCATATTTTTACAAACCACTGCAGGCGTTTTTCCTTTCAGCATACTTCAAACTAGATATCCCAGCCTCCGCATCAGCCTAGTTGGCCCTCGTCGGAAGGCACAGGAAAACGCGCTATGATCCTTATTTGTCCGCCTTCAATTGCTTCCCTGACTGGCACTTGTCGGGTCTATTGACTTAGACCGCGACCGCCGACTTATTATCCGTGAAGAACCTTCAATCCTTATTTTAATACCAGTAAGTAAAATGAGGTGTTAGAAAAATATAAAACCAAGTATGACTGTACTTGCCTACTAAAATAATTGGTTAATGGACCTGGTCATGGCTCGGTCTATTTCTATACCGGTAAATCATAAAAAAAATCAAGTCAAATGCTGCTGTCGATGATGATATTAATAATAGTGGAGATTCTACCACAATATCAGCGGACGAGCTGTTGGATTTTTACCCCAGCCTTCAAAAACCCCAATTGCAAGCAGGAGTCAAGAGCGCTTAGTATCCTTGGTGCTGAGCTGTTTTTACGCTGAAAGACAGTAGTAAGCTTCTATAGAAGCTTCCGTTTCAAAGGTCTGTATTACGTCACTCGGACTCAGTAAGATTAACCAACACTGGGTCGTTGAATCGACGGAGGTCCACGCCGAGATACTGCCGCCCAATGGCTGTTTTGCGATTCACACTCCGTCACTCTTTACGAACCTCGACGTCCGTAGTACTAACGCCACCTTGTCGAAGCAGTAAGGTGTCTCCATGACATCTTAGATAATTAACCCTCGTCCCCCCCCCAACAGAATAATTACTTTTTCACCTGAGATCCCGAATTCATGAACTGGATCATGTCCACCTTCTTCGTCTTAGGTCTTTTCATCGGTTTCCCACTTCCAGCCAGAACAGCAGACCTGTAAGTGCGTCAGCACCAGCTTTAAAAAAAACAATAAAACAAGGTCAAAAACGTACATAATCTTCTGGGCTCTGCTGGAAGGTTGCTTAGCAGTCGCACTTGACCGAGCAACCGAGTTCATGGACGCAGGGGGTTCTCGGAGTTGATCCATGAGACTCATGGTACCTCGTCGCCTTTCACTTGGAGCACTTGTAGCTACAAAACGATCGGACTGTGCTCTACCGCGCTGCACAACGGCGCCCGACGCCGACAACACCGTGGGCACTCCCAGAACTCCACCAGCTGCATCGTTGCGCTTCCGCTTCTTGGTGATGATAGGGTTCCATCCAGAGCTGCTCGACTTTGACGGAGCTGACGTGTACACCCCCGCCGACAAGTTCTTAGGCTTTGTTAGACCAGCAAACAGTGCCTTCCGCAAGCTTCCCGTTGAATTATTGAGCTGCTGACGGCCTCGTCCTGCCTGCATGAAGTTCGCGGCGATATGATGCAAACAGTATTGTGACTATAATATCGGAGCAATTCAAAGCGTTAAAAAGAAACCCCAGTCGATTCTACAAGCAGAAGACGGATCTCACCTTTGCCGTGTTGACTGCGAGGCGGCAACGCGCTTCGCCCGAGGTCGTGCCCTTGCAAATACCGAAATCCTCCGCCTTCCCCAGCTTCACGAGCTCAGTTGGCTGCGTTGCCTTGAAGGCAAATTTGTTCTTCTCTGTCGCTGGCAGTAATGTCGCATTCAGAACTGCTACGATGGATCCTGTTAGCTCCTTCCAGTGGCTCGCATAGGCGTCACCGAAGAGGAAGACGCCCAACTCGGTCCCGTCCAGGTCGGACAAGCCCCAGACCATGAAGGTTGAGCCATTGGCTGCTGGTTTCGACAGCGTCTTTCGTGTTAGGACACCGATCGTTACCCAGTCGACCTACAATCAGCAGTATAAAATCAGACGTGGTCACGGCTTTTCAGTATAAATTATGACAGACCTCTCCATTGACGAATGTGTCTTTAGGAACGCGGTCCATCTCCTGCAACTTGATGAGCTTGCGTCCTTCCATCTCCTGGCGAAGCGCCTCCGCCGAGATGGTTCGATCAGCGATGCGAAGCCTTGAATACTCTTCCAGATCTCCAGTATTAACTTTGACAGACTGTTCACGTTCGGTGGCGGTAGAGATTGTCTTGGGCTTGGGATGGTCCCGATGTGTGTTGGTCGGTGGTCGATTTAAAAATGGTCGCTTGGCATTGTGCTGACTTTGAACGGATCCAACGCGACCTGAAGAGCTGCTGCTGGACTCACTGCTCTTCTGAGATAGCGCCAGCCAGTTCCAGCTCTGCGATGCTGCAGCGAGCGACGCCGCGACGTCTTCCTCTGCCGGTTTGTCACTCATGGCGCCAAATTCGAAATGGCGCCGGTTTTGTGACACTAACGAAAGTTGTGTGGTAAACATAATGTATCCCTTTTAATACTACTTCTATTACATTGTCTAATGAGTTGTAAGTTCAATACATCTACGAAGAAGAGACGCGTGTCGAGGAGTTCGCAGTGTCAGCTTCAGCCTCTCGAAGTACCTGTCTAGCGATTCCTTCCCAACTCTGAGCATGGGAACACTTGTAATGCAGGAGATAGCTAAAGCCACGTAGTAGCAACGAGCAGCGGAAAGCCATCACATACTCGTCAGGAATGTACTCAATCCGATCGATCCTAATAAGACACAGCGGCTTTGTCAGTTATATAAGACCAAACACTGTACCATGTCACGGTACGTACGTGTGCAAGTGCTCGAGAAAAAGCTGTGCGTTCATCCCTTCCGTGACAGTTCGGTCGTCATTGTCAATCATCAAGCGCGCTTGTTTCTCCAGGAAATATGGGTCCATATTCGTCGTTCTGACGCGCATCTCCTTCGTCAGCACCTCAATGATCTCGTCACGGGAGCCCCCTGCAAGCGCTACGATCAGTTTGGCCAGGTGAATCCTGTGCTCTTTCGAGAGATGTTTCACTTGGCCGTAGTCGATGAGGCCTAGACGTCCGTCCTCGAGCAGCAGGATGTTCCCTGGATGAGGATCTCCATTGAACGAGCCATCCACGAAGATCTCGTAGCCATGGACATCCATTATGAGCTTCAATATCTCAGGAAGATTAAGCAACTGGTGCTGTGCATCCTCTCGCACTGTCCACTTGTTCGGGGCTACCAACCCCAGTGTGAAGTCGTACGACGCTCGTCCAATACGTCGAGCCAGGTGCTTGGCTCCTAGTGTCCACCCATAGAGTCGCAGTTGCATGGAAGAAGGACCCACCTCGATATCGAGTCCTTTTGCTTCTCGTTCCTTATCTTTCCGTTCCTGATCGCGTTTTAAGAACTCCACCGTCACTCCTTTATCCGCTGCGATGGCTTCAAAGTGATCCTGAATGCCATCGAGTAGCTTTCGACCTTTTAAAAACTCCATTACGAGTACTTCTTTAGTACACAGCTCCATTCTTGGCTCTGGGATGGCTACTTTAGCAGCATACGGACTCTTGGCGATATTCCTCCGCACTGTACCCAAGTTCTTGGCTTCTTCCACGTAGTTAAACTCCGTCATAAACTGCTTCTCGACCTCAACGAGATATGGGAGATGCACCGGTTGGAAGTATCTGCAGAAGTCCTGAATCGTCTTTATGTCCCAACGGAAGAACGTCTCAGCGTCTGGATGTTGCACCTTTACAGCCACTTCTTGGCCATCGAGTAGCACTGCTCGGTGTGCTTGACCAATAGACGCGGCTCCTAGAGGCTTCGAATCGATCGACTGGAACACCGGATCGATGGGTTTACCGTAGCTCTGCTCAATAATGGCACAGATCTCCTCCACGGGCTTAGCTGGCGCGTCGTCCTGGAGTTTGGCAGCCCGGTCGAGATACTGTTTAGGTAGCACGTCGGGCCTCGTGGAGCCTGTTTGAGCCAGCTTTACGTAGAATCCTTTGAGTTCTAGTACAATATCGAACACTTCAGGTGCGTATTTCTCGTGGAGCTTCTCGTACTCGGCGTCCTGCTCCTCGTCCGACAGTTGAGCGTGCTCCATGTAGAGCTGAGCTGCTCGGTAGTGCAGGTAGATGGGGAAGGCTTTGCGCCAGAAGTACAGAGAGCGATTGAAGCCCTCGTCCGAGTGTGCAGCGTATGTGACGCCCCCAGCGCCCATTGCCGTCGACCCCAGCAGCATTCGCGCGCCATTGCGGAACACTAACTCCCACATGGTCAGGTATAAATGTGAGGTCAAGTTTAGGAAAAAACAAACAACTGCTGTGGATTGGCTGAAAATCAAAACGATAAGAAGATGGTGTATACCACGCCATTCACCCTTGCATTGCCCAGCCAGATGAGCTCCGTCGTAGGTGTCAGTGTGCTGACACGCGTGGCGCTAGAGGTCAAGCAGAGCGAGATGCGGCAGTTCACAGATGCACATGGGGAGATGCTGGCGTCTATGTCTCCGGACGACTTGCGCCTGCTGCAAGCAGCTAGCGAATTGGTGGCGAGAGACCTGGTAGTGAAGGTGTCGGCGACTCCGTCGATGCGGACATTCTACCGCGTTGAATCGCTAAATAAATATAAACGAAGAGGTGATCAAAAGGACGTCGACATGTCAATGGATAGTGTGACGCAGCCGTTTGACGACTCCATGGTGAGTGGCAGCGGAGCAAACTACTACAATTGCTTCAGCCACTACTGCACGTGCATGGCATTCCATGAGACGACAGTGACGTCGCACTCGACAGCCATGGTACGGAGCTGCACTTAGGATGTGGAAAATACACGGGGATTGACGGTGTTGTTGGTGCAGTGCAAGCACATGGTGGCGCGGTTACTGGCGGATGCGACCGGCCAGTACCAGACCATGCAAGTCGAGGATGACCACTTCGCACAGATGCTCTGTCCTCCTCCATCAGTCGACAAGGACGAGAGAATGTTCTCACCAAGTCGGTGACATAAGTAAGAACTTCTTCAGCAGGCGATAATAAGTGTCGTGTGGTTCAGTATCTCCACCTTTATGTCTTTCTTTAACTTTATTAAACAGTTTAAGTTATTAAAAGCACTTTTTCTAAATAGCATACAAAAGGAGTTTTTTAAACTTCAAGAAAAAAACTGTCATTTTTATAAAACGAAGTACGGAGCAATGTGTTCATTAACTCTTTTCAAGATACGATAGACATGCAAGGAGTTGTGTATTACAATACGCCGTTTACTTCAGCTGCGGAGACTTTCAAAGCATAGTGCGACTTCGAGAGAAACGCTTCATAATCGACGCCTCCTTTATCAGATTCTGCAGCCAGTTGATGAAAATACGAGAGAAAGTTGGCTTGGATCCCGAGCACCCTTTGCAAAATTGCTTTCCAGGCAGTCTTCGGAATGCACCCACACCTCGTTGTATCCGCTTGCTGAAAAGAGAAGAGCAACGCATTCTGGTTCTCGCAGATGATCTGCAGGAGAGATTCCAGTGTTTGTTGTTCCAGACGGCGAGCTTTTTCCCGCCACTCGTTCCTCCCAGCGGCTTTCAGTTGTTGCAGCGGTTGCGAAGAAAATTGCGCCACGCGAGGCTGGGATCGCGTTGTTATCTCCGCGTTCCAGCAGAACATAAGCCCCCTTGTTGGTTTGAGAGCCACAGTAGTTTGAGGCCGAGAATACCGTCAACAAGAGGCCGTCATGAACGATGTCGAACCCTTCTTCTCGACATTCATGGGATCGGATGATGAGGCTAATGCCATTCCGCTTGCAAAATGCCTTGGTGATATCAGGACCAAACTCCACGCCAGCACCCCGACTAGAAGGCTTCCAACCTTCTTCTTCGCATGGATCGCTCCACAGAAGATGCGTGAGCAGCTCGTCCACACGACTCGTTCCCTGAGTTGGTTCTCCTCGGTGGTCAAGTTGGAGAAGCTCCTCAATCGTGACATTCTTGTGGCTGCTCAGACCTCCGTGAACTACAAAAATGCACCGATTTACTAACGCAAAAACTGGAAACAAGTTGAAGACCGTCTCGAACAATTGAAAAAGTTTCGGTGCCGAATAGTTAGCCGATGACCCGAGACCACTCCATCCGTTGCCGTACTTGGCGTACACTTCGGCTTGGAACCCAAAGATTTCGTTAATCATGCGCTCTTCGTGATTACCACGGTTCAAAAACACGAACGCAGGGTACATTAGCTTGAACGCAAGTAGCAACAGCATAATCTCGACTCCATGTGCCCCACGATCCACGAAGTCTCCGTTGAAAAGATACCACGTTTTACTACTTGGAACGTCATTCTTCTCCATAATCGTCAACAAATCCTCCAGCTGTCCGTGAAGATCCCCGACAACAACCATTCTCACTCCGGGAGGGATATCGATCGCGTTCATAGGTGACTCGTGCTGGGTAAGAAACAGTTTTTCTACCTCGTCCAGGATGCGGCAAACAAAGACAGGATGCAGAAGAATACCATTGCGGAACTGGTTGATCAGTCTTTTCACTGTGATGAGTCGTAGAGGGAACAGCACACGAACTCCGCGATAATGCGTGAGCAAAGCTTTGACTCGCTCTTTTTCCAGAACGACGCCGTCCAGCGTGTTTCGTCTACCAAGTAGCGGCATCATGGAGTGCAGTTCGTTGATGCTCATCGACTTCTTTACGAAGCGCATCATTTGCATAGTTCGCTGCTCCTGCATCGCTTCCAGCATGTTCCAAGTGCTGAAGTTGAGACGAGTTCGGTAAACTAAGTACGCTAGATGCTGTCGGATCGCGTTCTTGATCCGGTTCGCCGATAAAACCGCGTCCGAGTACAGCTGTACGTAGTGCAGGGCAAAGCTCCGCACGTCGCTACTTTGCTTCTCCAGCTCCACACTTACAAGTTCTATACCCTCAGAAAGGCTCACTTGGACCACGCGTCCGATCAAAATGCCGTACACAAGGACACGCGTACCCTGTTTCAGAGATGAAATCGGGATGCTGATCGGTGAGCAGTCTCTACAGATACGCACCTCGTCGTAGTAACCTTGCAACGGTAACCCAGCGAACATGTCACTCAGAACATGTATTAATATAAATATTACTTTAGTTTGTTTTGAGCAAAATATCGATATAGCATCTTAAAGGTATCTTTCAGTTGTAGTGCAGTACTACAGTAATTTGGAATACCTCGTTCGGCGTGCGTCCTGCAGGCTGCAGCGTTATCTGCTAGTCTGGCCAAGCTCGAGGCTCCCGAATATCAACACGCACATGGCCTACAGATAGTGTAGGCCTGCGCCGAATGATACGATATCGTCGGGGGGGGGGGGGGGGGGCTAACAGAGTTTGATTTCCCATACTCAAGCTGTTCATTTATTGTATAGGGTTTAGTTGCACCTTGAGATATTACTCAATCTACGCAAATACGTGTAGCTCTATGTGGTGTTGGATGGGTCCCCGCAAGGGGTGACAAAAGCACTTCTTCGCGCTTAGAAGTTTGACTGGCAGTCAGCCTGGGCTGGAGTCTCTGGCGTCGAGGTCGTCGAGGCGGGTGTGACCGGGGCCTCCGTAGCAGGAGCATCCGTGACCGGAGTGTCCGCCACCGGAGCCTCCGTCGCAGGAACATCCGTGACGGGGGCATCCGTCATAGACGTTGGTGCAGGTGTCGGGGCCTCTGTCTCGGCCTCACCCTGAACCATGTCCACGTCCTGAGTAGCGTCCTGCAGCGTTGTTGAGCCGCTCGTGGTGACGCCGTCGCACTGCTCTGTTTCACCCGTACCGAAGTCCTGCGTCCAGTAGTGCTGGTATGTGCCTTCCTTGTTGAACGCATACCCGGGGGCGAACATCGTGTACTCGCCCATGATGTTCTCCAGGTGCTCCGGTGAGTTGATCCACGCCACCATCACGGCGTCCACATCCACCTGACCGGCAGCCACGTTCTCAGCCACGGCGCTCCAGTCGTATCCGGCCTGCGTGATTCGCTCCGACATGGACGAGCCGTCCGAGCCGTCGTGGGCCATGTAGTCCTTAATAGCCATGTCATCCGAGTGACGCTGAGCAGCGGTGTGCAGCTTCTTGTTGAGGCACAGAGGCGGCAGGCCCTTGGTGGCGCGCTGCTTGTTGACGGCGGCCAGCATGGCCGGAGCGTAGTCATCGTAGGCCGCGTAAGTTTTGACGTTGGTGGCGATGGTGGTGCCGCCAAGTTTGCGAAGGTAAGACGCATCAGTGCTGGATGCAGCCGCCACGATAAGCAGCAGAGCAAGCGAGGACTGAGCAATGTTCGTCATGATTATTTATGGTGGCGTTGTAGTGAAGTTGATTTCGATGTGGATGGAGTATTGCAAATTGGATAATGAGACTTTGCCGGTGAACCCCATTTGGTTGCGTGACCACACACTCCAGCAAAGGTGTAGTGCTCTACGCCCGTCTGGTGTGGAGATTGTGGGCCACCGCAACGGTGCGCCGCTTGTCTGTCCCGTGTGGTAATCCACCGCGAGCGTTGAAAACAGCTGCCTGCCTTGGTCGATCGAATGGAACAAGCTGCGCTTGCTGTAGTCGCATTGCACCGCCATTTCGCTTATGTCACTGCCAGCTGGGCGACCTCGAGAGTCTCGACTCGAGTCGAGATTATCACGAGCTGCGCACAGAGACGAAAGCAGTTCAACATTCGAAGCGCTCTCGAATGGAGCTCAAAGCTTTCACTACTTCGTTCCTGACAGCCGTTAGCTCGATGATCCGTGCGTGTGTGTACGTCGGCACTGCGACGAAGGTTTTAGATTGTTGCTATCGTATTGGGTGTCCGTAGCTTTGATGCCGTCCGTTATCGAAGACCGTATCGTAATTCTGTAATGGCGATACTTTTTTCATTGCTTTTACCGAACTTACGCTGCCCAAAGAAGCCTCATGTACGAACATGTATGATATTTTTATTAATTCATGTACACTGTAGGAACTACGGTCAGAAAGTGCGGTCGGCAACACTCCCAACGTACAGTACAATGCACGAAGCTGTCGCGTCCTCGCGTGCACTTCGCTGAATCATACTGTAGGCTATATTTCAGCTACCGGTATTAAAACAGTACGCAGATTAAAGATATGGTATGACGCCCAACTGTCCGGTCCAGACCCAATTGACAACGCTGTCGTGACCCTTTGCAATCTTCCGCTCCAGCACGTGGACTTAATTTCGTGGCCGACATGTCTTGTCGTCAAAAGAGCAAGTGTTTTTGTCTGCAAAGTCTTCCAGCACGACTTGCGACCAAGGCCAGGGGCACTCCTATCCGTCACGTGCAACTTCCGAAAATGCATCGGGTCACAACGCTGGACCGGAGCTCTGTACATGTATTCGTGGTCTCTGCAGGATCCGTGCATCGATCGATCGACCTCACCGGCAAAGTCTCATTATCCAATTTGCAATACTCCATCCACATCGAAATCAACTTCACTATAATACAACGCCACCATAAATAATCATGACGAACATTGCTCAGTCCTCGCTTGCTCTGCTGCTTACCGTGGCGGCTGCATCCAGCACTGATGCGTCTTACCTTCGCAAACTTGGCGGCACCACCATCGCCACCAACGTCAAAACTTACGCGGCCTACGATGACTACGCTCCGGCCATGCTGGCCGCCGTCAACAAGCAGCGCGCCACCAAGGGCCTGTCGCCTTTGTGCCTCAACAACAAGCTGCACACCGCTGCTCAGCGTCACTCGGATGACATGGCTATCAAGACTACATGGCCCACGACGGCTCGAACGGCTCGTCCATGTCGGAGCGAATCACGCAGGCCGGATACGTCTGGAGCGCCGTGGCTGAGAACGTGGCTGCCGGTCAGGTGGATGTGGACGCCGTGATGGTGGCGTGGATCAACTCACCGGAGCACCTGGAGAACATCATGGGCGAGTACACGATGTTCGCCCCCGGGTATGCGTTCAACAAGGAAGGCACATACCAGCACTACTGGACGCAGGACTTCGGTACGGGTGAAACAGAGCAGTGCGACGGCGTCACCACGAGCGGCTCAACAACGCTGCAGGACGCTACTCAGGACGTGGACATGGTTCAGGGTGAGGCCGAGACAGAGGCCCCGACACCTGCACCAACGTCTGTGACGGTCACGGATGTTCCTGCGACGGAGGCTCCGGTGGCGGACACTCCGGTCACGGATGCTCCTGCTACGGAGGCCCCGGTGACACCCGCCCCGACGACCTCGACGCTAGAGACTCCAGCCCAGGCTGACTGCCAGTCGAACTTCTAAGCGCGAAGAAGTGCTTTTGTCACCCCTTGCGGGGAACCCATCCACACCACATAGAGCTACACGTATTTGCGTAGATTCTCAAGGTGCAACTTAAATCCCTATACAATAAATGAACAACTTGAGGATTCGAAATCAAACTTTATTAGCCGGAATAATACATTGCAGTGAAAATAATATGGCAATATTTGTATGGAATAATTTTGTTTTAGTTATGATGAAAATTTTCAGTAAGATATGTCCAGTATCGTCATAAATTATTTGTAGCCCATGCTTCACAAAACTACTCAATCCCAGCAAAGCAAAACTGAAGACCAACCACTGCTTGGTTGGGTGGCAAGTCCTTGGGAGTGTATCCAGCTCGGTTCTTCCCATTATTCAAATCACCATGTCTTTGACAACGCAATTGGAAGTAGTGACGTGATATTGTTCTTATCGAGACAATTACGTATTTGTCAATATCGAATATTTCCCTGCAGTTACTGATTTCACTAAAAAGCAAGAATCTCATTGCAGTTGTATTATCGGAAGGCCTGCCCCCCCCTTCCCCCAACCATATTGTACCATTCGGCGCAGGCTTACACTATCTGTAGGCTATGTGCGTGTTGATATTCGGGAGCCTTGAGCTTGGGCAGATAGCGCTGCAAGACGCACGCTGAATGAGGTGTTCCAAATTTCTGTAGTACAGTAGGTAACAAACCCAAATGGTGGATATCAGAGGTCGGAAATAATAACTGCGATTCAATAAATTATTGGGTTTTGCAATATAAATGTTTATTATTGGTAGTTGACCTTAACAATACAATATGGTACTGGACCAATTATTGACAATAAATATAGCTAAAGGTTCCCTGCTAGGACCCGTCGAGGAAAGAAGCGCAGCGCGACGCCAAGCATGACACAGTATATGCCTCTGGTGGAGATGATACCGGCAACTTCCAACATCGTTGAGCGGCTATTTTTCCAGTGCAAGATAGTGTTGACACCACCGCGCCGCCTTCTGCAGCTCAAATGTTTGGGATGAGAGCATCATGACGCGGACGAGAGTGAAGTGGCGACGGTCCAGCTACCAAGCTCAGAGCCAAGCCCAGGGCAGCGACCAAGTCCAGTTCTTTTCCTTTTAATGATTTACTTTTAATCGCGCGATAAAATTACTGCTAAGTATCTACGCTTAAGCTAAAAGTCTGCAGTGGAGAGCAAAAGGGTGCAGTTAGCTTCAAACGGGTGGAAGGGCATACGGCTCGACACCATACTCAAACCTGTAGACTACGACGCAGTTACTACTGTACTGCAATGGTAGCTGCCTGGATGTGCCGGCATTAATTAGATGCACGACAGCAATTTATAACAAAAACAGATACACTGAATGTACGCTGTGGACGCGTTCAACTACATAATTTTCATGGAAACCTCCACAACGTTGGCGTTTTCAGCTCCACTGGTAGCCTTGTCACTGCTAGAAGAGCTGGTTCCCGACTCATCACCGACGTTGATGCCACCGTTTGAAAAGGTAGGTGCTGCTCGCAAGCTTCATAAGCACTTCGGTGGAGCAATCTTCATCGCTAACGGACCCTCGTCACGGTCTTTTTTTGTTCGGCGATGAACGTAACGTTTTCAACGCCACTCTAAGTGAAGGAATGTACGTTCCGGTCTTGACAACGGCCGTCACTCCGTACGAGATCGTGTCGCCGTACGACGGGTCGCCCATTCTGCCACAGTCGAAACAGCACACGCCGCCGGTCGCGTTAGTGCACTGGGCAAACACCACGGGGTTGTAGCAGTAGACGGCGTCCAAACAGCGACAGCGCTAGACACAGTGTTGATCCGCACACACTGATGGTGTTTGCAATGAGCTGTGAACAAAACGACAAGCTGCAGGATGAAGGTCTGCGTCTCGCATCGAGTTTTCGTGGTACACACGATGGTCTTACTGAAGTCAGCGTACACAACCTGCGACCGGAGCTCTGCCAAGAACAGGATCTCCATCAACCGCGTCACCAAGGCCGGGTCGAAAGCTGCAAAACGGCAGTTTTGATACAGCGTCGACACGCGCCAGCCAAAAGAGGGGCCCTTGCAAAAATAAACGAGTGCGCCCAAAACTAGTACTATCCGTCGCCAACGCTTAGAAATGGAAAGCCCGTTGACGACGAAAAGTGGCTTCATTATACAAATAGCTATCAGAGAAACTCGAACTACTGAGGCAGCATGCGTCCAAGCTTTCATTCATCTGGCTACGCCATTGTGTCTCTTCAGCTGGAGCCTACAACGATTACACCTTACTAGCTGAAGCTAGAACACGTACATACACTCCTGTTTTTCGAGAAGGTGGCGGCGCTAGTGATGAACCATTTCGGAGTCAGTCGCGCGTGGTACGCATGACCTCTACACTGCGTGTTGCTGCTAAATCTATTCAAGAGGACGCATTGGATCGCGATGAAAGGTACGTACCTTGCGTCTTTTCCTACATGCACTCTCGTCCTGGCGGAGCTGCTCAAGAGGCACATCAAGACTACACAGCAGAAGTGCGGGCTTTAATCGAGAGCAAGTTTCCTGGTACTATTCCTGCGAGTGTTATTGTGGCTTTGGAGGAAAATACAAGACTACGCGTTTTCACGGGATGCTTCGAATACCCGAGCGTTCATATGTTATGCTATCGTGTTTCGTAGAGATCTACTTTCACAGTGTTGCATGCAGTACTTCAAACTACAGACTTCATTGTTACCTATTTTTCAAAGGTGAGAAATGGGTCCCTGATGTGGTTTCTAACACGTTGTTTGTGTGCCAATTTTGCGGGCACACTGACAGCGTTTCGGATCGTATTCGCCAGCATCGGTATTACTGCAGAAGCACTCCAGCCGCAGAAGAGCACCGTGTATTACGACGAGAGAGACAGAATCGCCGCAATGTACTATCTTGTGGGGAGTGTGAAATGATTTTCTCAGTTTCAAGTTTGTGTTGCTCTCACGTTGCAGCTATTCACAGGCAGATGATCATTTTGGGTTTTAAAAATTAATATCATTTTATTGGATGCATATTTGAAGTTGGCTTTATTATTTAAACAGATGTAGTATTGGACTATCATTTCACTGGATGCATATTTGAAGTTGACTTCAAGTTGACAAAAAACATTACTAAAAGTTGACATAAAACTTAACTTAAAGATGCAATGTAATAGTTGGCTCGCGCAGGTAGAATTAAAGTGCGAGATAGAGATATGGCTTTCGTGGCAGTAGTAGCTTGCCCTGCGTTGTTTCTGCTACTTTCTGGTACTCACTATCCAGAAGAAGCTTGTTCGCAAGAGCTTGAAAGGACGCGTAACTGCTACTTCCTTCCCCGGTTTCTTGGACTTGCACCTTGGTTTTCTGACGCGACGATGTAGAGGGTTGCGGACGCTCTGACGTGGGCTGAAATTGTTGCTCGAGCTTGTTGAGCCGGTAGTGCTGGTTGATGAAAGTCTGCAACAGCTGGTTGACGGTGCCGTGCAGTCAATCAACGGATACACGAAGCTCGCGATTCTCCTGCAGGATGCTCTGCATCTGCATGAGTTGAGCTTGGCTGATCTCGACTTGGGTGGTATCTGTGACCGGCACTTCAACTGACTGTACAGCGAGGTGGACCTGCTCCAGCTCGCTGAAATTTTCAAAGAAGTAGCTCTGTAAGCTGGAATTTTGGTCCACTTCTCGCTTGAGCTCTTGATTAAAGTGGGCGCGTGAATCCTTCAACACCTGCTCGGCCTTGGCTCTGAAGTCGAAGAGCTCGTCCTTGTGCACCTCCAAGCAGCTGTCCATAGTTCTCTTGAACAGCTCCAGCATATCTGCTCGAAAATAAGCCGATTATTCTTGATCGCTTCACGCACCATTGAACACGCCGTCTCTACTTTATCTGACGGAGAAAGCTGCTGATTCGAGACGACCAATTCGCACTTCGAACAGCTTGGTTTCTTCGTGTTAACCGCGATATGTGGGACGTTACTCCTGTAGCGGATGTGACCAAGGAACAAAGCGAATAAATAGTGTGCTTGATTTGCTATTATATCAATACACACCTTTATGGTTTGTGGACTCTGTCATTCTTAAAATCAATCTATATGCAGTGATTTACACTGGGTTTTTAAATCGTAACAATGTAATTTTGTCTGTTGGCTTGGCTACGGATTAAGGTTTTATTTGAGCTTAGAAGCTAAGTATTGGAAGAGTAGCAGCGATTTACATAACATCATTCCCCATGCTCTACCATATATCGTGTATTATTCCACCATATCAATTCAATAAATATGGATAAATTTGGATACAGTGTCATAATTTAGCTGTAAAAATAGAACAAAATTATCGGTTGTCACATCATTCTGATGAGTCACTTATAAAATTTATTCTGACAAGATGCCCAGTCAAGAAAAGTATTATTGACTCGTCATCTTGTCGAGAATAATCACCTCATATCATGAAGGTGATGTATCGTCCTCTAGATAAGAAATGTAGGCCCAGCCTCTGCCTGACTTAGTGCACCCTTAAGCAGCAAATACATTTCCAGATTTGCCAGCAGTACCACGTAAAATCAAACGAAACATGCAACTCCACGCACTTGCTTACGCCAAACGACAGAAGAAGATAAAAAAAACTAATCTACCTGACAACCCGGGGCAAAGTTTTATGGAAATGGCGAAGGAAGCAGCTGAATTGCCCTGGTGACGGTCTTTCTTGAAGGCTCTCAAGGATAACACGGACTCAGAAGATAAATCTTCAGAATCTGAAGATGGCCCCGACTTTTACGTTGCAGATTTAATATACGCTAAGAGAACTAGTCAAAGACGGGCAAGACTACTATTTAGTTTCTTGGGTGGGGTTTCAAGAATTAACTTGGCAGCCGTCGTCAGACCTACCACAGAACATGATAACGACGTTTAATAATGAGGAGCTTGGCGTGGCTTGGTCAGTTGACTATCGGGCAAGCATATTCACGGGGATCATGGCTGGTGCAAGAGTACGCGGTAGGGCAAGACGTAGCTAGATATTGGTCCAATAAATTTAAATTACGGCAATTTTTATTATTGGAAGTGCTCATATTGGAATTTTTATTACGGCAAAACTTTGCCACCAATACAATACAGAATTGTATTTTCCGACTTCTGGTGGATATTTCACTAAATCACTGCTCTGGTTTGCAATAGATCGAGTCTATTATGATTAGCTTGTCTTTTTGAGCAGTAGGTATTGAACTATCAGCTCATCGATGGCGAGCTCTAATGGATAGGTATTGTTTAGTCATCAGTATATTTGCGATTAAACTGTGTAATTAATTAGCTCGCTACGCTTACTGTCTCACTAAGTCTCCTCAAAATCCTACTGCGAGTTCGCTGACGAGAACGACGGGGAGAACGACAGCCTCGTTGGGATGTTTAGGTCAGCAGCCAAGCGTGCGTCCGGCGACGACGATAGCGTCGCTGGATGGATGCAAGTCCTGATCGCTTTTGCTCCGCCATTGAGGCGTATTGGCCCGTCACGGACCGGTAGAACCGGCCATCGTCAACCCGGAGTGGGTTGATGTCAGTGTGGAAGTTTGGTAATGCAAAGCACGTTCGAGCAAACGAGTCGAACGACGACTCGCTCCACTTGAACGTGCTGTGCATGATTCTACACAGGAGGCACACACGCCCGAAAAAGTTCTCCACTAGCACTCTACCCGACGAGACCCGAGCATTGTGAGCGAGCTCATTCGACGTCAGCTCGCCGTTGCATGGCTTTTTCTTGGGGTGAACCACAAGCAGCATTGTAGCACCGCCTCCTGGGCGATATCGTCGTGGACTCAGGCGCTGTCCTCGGCGAGACGCCGCAGAAACTCTGCAGCAGGAATGGGGATGGCACTTCGAGCCATGTGCACTAGGTTTTCGAATGAGACTTCGTAAACTTGCTCAACGCTTCCGTCAGAGCGATGTATACCAATCAACAGATTGGTTGGTGACCAGTTGATCTAGCAAAGTAGCTGTTGACAAGCTACTGTGTTTCAGATAGTAATACGGAAGCTCATATTATTTGGAAAATGCTCCATTCAGGGCAGGGGTAACTGATCGTTATGAGACGATCCTCTACGCTTATTGAGGGGGACTTCGGTACTTAAAAATATTGTCATTTGCCACGCTGTATCGACACTATGGAATCAACTTCATCACGACAGACGTCTCTATTCCAAGTATCGCATAAATGCTAGCTACCTGGCTGTATTATCATCCATTTAGTGGCCCATCCTGGAATCCGTTATGTTGGTTTAATTTTAAGCGAAACCCGTTTTGAAGCAGCATCACCGTATCCTTCTATTGACAACACGTACTACGTCATGTACGGATATCTTACCTACTGGCAACATGCCCACATCACACCGTTTAGTGGCGCGCCACTGAGCGACGAAGAAAATGCGTTTAACAAGCAAATGAGCAAGCTCCGTATGAGTATTGTGTGTGTACTCGGCACAGAAACCATATATTGAGTGCTTGTACGAGTATTCAAGAATCAGAAGCTCCGAATGCAAAAGTGGCTACAATTTGTTTTGAGGTTAGCGATATACAGCTGATAAGGATCAACCACCGCAGAAATGGTGCAACGCACGTCGAACCTGGTTTCGTTGTCGGCTCAGGCGGTGAGAAATCGGCAGACACGCGCCAACAAGATCCCTTCTTCTTTTGCTTTGGATATGAAGCATAGCACCGTACTAATGTAATCCTTCTGGCATGATGTCAGCTCTCGCTGCGGGCAATTTAGCTCAGACATGCTATTAGGAATGCAAATAGCTTAATAGATGCACTTGGCGATAAGAAAATCTACGTGGGCTTCTTGCTTTATTCTGATAAAAATTGGAGGAGTTTCGCTATCTTAGGTGGCACGTTAAAATACTTTGGTCCAACGCTCAAAGACGAGTACAACAGTAGCAGACTTGTATAAAAAAAAAGAACAGTGACGAGTAAATGTGGCACGACCTACGGTCGCGTTTAGGTGACTAGAGCAGCTTTAATCTGGTGGAAACGAATGGAATCACTGTAGTAGTCCAATTCGTGGTAACGAATTTTATAATCAATCAATGACAAGCAAGAGCGCGGTGTGGGCACACACATTACATCTGGAACGGCTATTCCGGGCAGGGACAAAGCGAAGGCGGAAAAGAGTGCTCCGACTTCATTTGCTTACTATCCTCCTACTCCAAGAGGATGTAAAGCAAGCACTCGGGGTGGTCGGTCTCGGTGAGACGCAACTGGCCATGGGAGATAGCTGCCTACGGCCTAGAAACAGCACCACCGACATGCACCGCGGATGGTAAGATGTGCATTCGCCGATTTATTGTATTTCGCCGGAAGACCACCGAAGAAGACCCCTCAAGCGAATGCAATTGTATTGCGGTACTGAAACGTACTATAAGTAGGCAACCTCGGTAAGAAGGGCGACTAAATGAGGGAAACGCAGAAAATATAATCGTGGGAATAGCTGGAAATGCTCGTGTTTTCGATCCAAGAAAGGTCGAATTTATTTAGGGGTGAGTACCGGAGTATTTACGGAAGCACAAACGAATGTGTCAGTGTGTTTAATGTTGATGCAATTCGATAATAGCTCTGCTTGAAGCAATCACAGAGATACTAGTAGATCTAGACATGATTTATTGAACGAACTGCGGAAAGTCCCTCACTGAAGGTACCGTCTTAGGCCCCACATACAGAATACAATGATATAAATCAACTTGGGCAGAAGCGGCAAGGTGACAGGTTGTTTTTCCGATGATCTGTCATGGTGCTGAAAATATGTTCTATAATTCTGAAAATGTGTAGGTACAAGTATCTGGTAACACTTAACATTTTATTTACTGCTACAGTCGTGCACCTCCAATTCGGCACCGGTATCAGTCGATACCCTGCCAGATTTTATGATTACGCGAATCGGATGCGCAATTACCTTTGTCCATCACCACCCTAGCAATTAACCTCAACGGTTTTCCCTCCTCGCGAAGGGATGACACGCCGCATCGATCTGATTTTAAATTTTGGATCGGACGTCTTCTTACAAACACGCACTTCGATTTTTACCGCCAAAGACAATGGGACATCGCTTTTCCTCCTACATGTCCCTAACTCTAGCACAAAAGCAGTCTTTGTGCGAGAAGCACAAGTTAGATCCTGCATGCTCTCACTCCGAACTGTTCTACAAGGGTGTTCCTTACACGCCGGTCGACGTTTACGCCGCCATGAAGTGGTTGTTTGAAGGCTGGAACAACATATCTGCAAAGACTATTAGAAACTGTTGGTGCCACACAGGCATCGTCTTTAAACTAAACGTAAATTTTGTACGGAATGAACAAAACTAATATCAGTGCACTGGATTTGCGTTTGTTTTTTGCTTTACGTTGTGCACTTATGCCCTGGCACTGTTGATATGGTCCTCCCTGCCGAATTAGAGGTGCACAGCTGTAGTTTTAGCTCATATTAGTATATATGACTCCTCCGGTCCTAAAAATAATTAAAATTTTTTTTTTTAAAAACTCGTGTGTTTGATTGTTCCATGTCCAGTTTCTTACGTATATGATTAGATAAAAATGCATCATTAGGCGATTTGTATGCCAAGCTGATTGGCTGTTTTCGAAACGATTATGAATCAAATTGCTTTTCGAAGCCTTTTACCCCCTTCTTCAGGATATTTAAAGTTTGATTTTGAATAAATTTGATGATGCTGCGATCAAAACCTTCAGCCTCCACAAAGCGATCATTTAAATGTTCGACGCTTTTGCGCCTTGCCAAAATAAATTGGGAGTAGTGCGAATAAAAAGCTTTATCATGAAACTCGCTCCGTCTACATTTATTCGACAGACTTAAAGGTATCGCAAGTTAATTAAACAGGTCATTCTTTAGTAAAATAGGATGTTTTTACAAAAAAAATCCAGAGCTTCCCCGTGTGCAACACAGCTTAGTTTAAATGATATTAGAGAGCTTTAGTTTCTGGAATAATTCAAGGCTTGAATAATCGCGAGATAATAGCGATTATCTTGATAAAATCTGAATAAATGACCGATAGATTACCGATCGATATTCCAATAATTTATTCCAGTATTATTGCTGCTTATTTGCATTAAATGTTTCGTTGGTGTCAGGACAGCATCTGTATAAAAGTTGTTGCTCAGACTATTTTTTGTCAAGAACTAAATGGCGACAGTATTTATGGGCTCATAGTACATGTAACCATCTGGTGCAAAACATTATTCGATAAAAAACAATTATTTAATAATTATTTCTCATGTCAAATTTAATATCTTCTTTCTCATTTTTTCTAACAAACCTACTTTTGCTGCGCAAATCCACTTTTACATTTGTTGCTGTACTGTATCAGCATCAGGCACATGCTGACAGCATGTGCCCCCTCCCCCCCCCGCCCGATTGTCTTGAGAACATTTACGTCCAAGCTTCAGCTATCACATTTCAGTAGTACTGACAACCTTAAGCCTTTAAAATTACAAGAGTGTATAGTATTAATATTTGTAAAAGTAGTAGTACTTTCTAATACCGGTAAACACTAAACATGAGGGTATTTACAGTTGTTTTCCCGGAATACACCACGCGGGATACGACTCGTAGGCTCGACGAAGTCCACAAGCTCCGCGCCAGACGTACACAGATTCACATTGTTGCACTGGCGAAGGTGTCCCTATGATGCCATCCGGTGAAGCGTAATGCCAGAGAGGCGCTAGCCAGGCCGCCTCCCGTCGCTCGACGCAATGCCCAAGTTTAAGAAACCAGCAGCTCATTTACGAATTTGCTATCTTCATTCGAAGCGACAAACAAACCATTCTAAGCATGATGGCCATCGTTCAATCTTCACTCGCTCTTCTGCTCGTAGTAGCTGCTGCTTCCAGCGGTCTCACCGAGGCTGCCAACCTCCGCCGGCGCAACCTTGGCGGCACCACCATCGCCACCAACGTCAAAACTTACGCGGCCTACGATGACTACGCTCCGGCCATGCTAGCCGCCGTCAACAAGCAGCGCGCCACCAAGGGTCTGTCGCCTCTGTGCCTCAACAAGAAGCTGCACACCGCTGCTCAGCGTCACTCGGATGACATGGCTATCAAGGACTACATGGCCCACGACGGCTCGGACGGCTCGTCCATGTCGGAGCGTATCACGCAGGCCGGATACGTCTGGAGCGCCGTGGCTGAGAACGTGGCTGCCGGTCAGGTGGATGTGGACGCCGTGATGGTGGCGTGGATCAACTCACCGGAGCACCTGGAGAACATCATGGGCGAGTACACGATGTTCGCCCCCGGGTACGCGTTCAACAAGGAAGGCACATACCAGCACTACTGGACGCAGGACTTCGGTACGGGTGAAACAGAGCAGTGCGACGGTGCCACCACGAGCGGCTCGACAACGCTGCAGGACGCTACTCAGGACGTGGATGTGGTTCAGGGTGAGGCCGAGACGGAGGCCCCGATACCTGCGCCAACGACGGTGACGGATGCCTCGGTCACGGATGCTCCTGCTACGGAGGCCCCGGTGACACCCACCCCGACAACCTCGACGCCCGAGACTCCTGCTCAGGCTGACTGCCAGTCGAACTTCTAAACGCGAAGAAGTGCTTTTGTCACCCCTTGCGGGGAACCCAACCAACACCACATAGAGCTAAATGTAACTGCGTAGAATGAGTGGGATTTCAAGGTGCAGACAAGACCCCTATACAATAAAATAAATTACTTGTATCTACTGTAGTATTTAGAAAAGTAGAAGGAAAACGTGGACAGACTGTACTATTAAAATACAGCAGTAGTGCTAGTAGTATTAATATCATTTAAACCAATCTACCATTTACTACTACACTGTAGTAGTACAAAAGAGAACTTTATACGCAAGGTTGGAATAGCGATTATCTGGATAAAATCGGAATAAATGACGGATAGATTACTGATCAATTTTTCAATAATTTATTCCAGTGGAATAGCGCGACCCTTCACTATTCCACTGGAATATATTTCTGGACGAAGAAAATTCTTATTCCAAAGCGAGTTATTCCAGAAACTAAAGTTCTCTAATACCTAGTGTACTGACTGTCCTACATTAATGCTCCGCGTTATATTGCTTTAAAAATGCGGTTTATTACCGCTAGGGCATTCTAAGCATTCTTTCCCTCGTTGAAGTTAGCCCATATGAACTAATTGATGGCCCTTACAGGAGCAAGGTTGCGATTCCCATCGAATGCAATATTGCGTTAATTATTCGATCTCTTCAAATTTGCTGTCGAAAAACACTAACTAGTGCTCAGTTGGAATGAGCTGCAACAACCCGCATGAAGCGCCAAATTCAAGGTTCTCGACCACAAACGTATTTTCTCCCGAAGCTGGTATGATGATTTTTCATCTTCATTTGAAAACCTCGAGAACCAGATCAGTTTGGCAAGTTCAGGTTTGTCGGGCTCGTTATGGGGCCCTGGTCCCGGTATTGGCGTGCAGTGGTTTCGCTGAAAAGTCGCGAAATGGAGCTTGAACAAGCATGTTCGAACGTTTCAAACAAAAAATCTGGAGTATGGTCGAGTACTACTTCAGGTTTGGCACGTAGGATCGGTGGTACGCTACTGCTTGGAGGCTATGGACGCGTAAATGCAACCTTGTGTTGCATCAGCACCAATTATCGGAGTCGATGCTGTTATGGTGCTAGCGTTTTCAAATGTTGAACACGTGAAATAACCTTTTAAGCAATTTGTTTTTTTGAAAATTAAAAAAAGCAAACGGACTAAGTCTACCCAATTTTGGGGGAGCAAATATAATGATAAAATATCATAATCGCAGTAAAATATCTGACAAACACAGCAAGATGCATTTCAGCACACGTACAAGGACATGCCTTGGGATAGCCCGTATCGCTTGCCAACCCGCGAAACAGAGACACGAGGAACGACCCAAGAAATATCTCTGCGGCAAGTGGTTCACTTTAAGCCCACAGCCACTGGTGGCGTATCTGACACTTAATAAGACATTGCGAAGCACCGCTGCTGCTGTGTACACTACCGCTGCAGAGGGCACTTTGAGGTTGCCGGTGTCATAGGTGTGGCTGCCGCTACAGAAGACATGACGGTGCTGCAGACGCTGGAAGCGTGTCTATCGTCACTTAAGGGCGGCGAGGCTGCAACAGGCTGCGTGGCTGACGACGCTGAAGAATTGCGAGGCTGTCCCTACTGTCGGCGTGACTGCAGAGGATAGTGCGAGACTGCCAGTGCTGGTGTGACGAGATCCGCTACCGAGAGGATGCTGGAGCTGGTGGCATACCACCGCTCCACGAAAACGTAAGTGCTGGATTGGCGGGACCGCCTCCATAAAGACAAGATGCATACAAGTTGATGGGGAAGGTACCTGTAAGGCTGTTGCAAGTAAAAAGTATGTGGCTGTAGTCAACATTGATGCTGGTAGTGATTGATTAACCAATGCGTGTGTATTTGGGCGTGCTACCTATTCCCAATGAAGGGCATGACCTGCATGTCTTGGACGCCCTACCGTTTGGGGAAGTCCGTCGCTGGTAGCCACATTTAAGCCTCGATTTCTACTGCGAATCACCATTAGGCGCTCGCCGTCACGGGCTACATAGTTGCGGCATTGCAGTGCAAATTGAAGATGTACACAGTCTCGCATTTTGAAGTGGTAGCGACACGGACAATACTGCGCTTCCAATTCGACAGGCCAGCCTGAGCTCGGCTGGTCATCAATTTCCATTATGGCGTAGCTCGCCAAGAACTGGGCAGCAACGCCGAGCGCTTCTTCAGACCACCCTCGCGACGGGATGTAGAATCGAAGCGGTGGTTTAGCAAGTACACGGACAATGCTACCGTTAAAATCATCCACTTGGAAGTTGATACAGCTCTTGCTGAACACGTACTCGGTGAGATATCCACCGCGTCGAAGTGCTGTCGTGCGCGATAGCAGGCGCTTGTCGGATGTACGTATTGCCTCAAAATCTGTCGGTGACATAGGCCGATGACTGCAGCAGTACTGCATCTGCTGAAGCAGCACAGCAAGCTTCAGCTTTCGTTTTTGCGTGTTGTCACGCTTGAAAGCTCGGCTAAAAGTCTCGCACGTTTTGTTGGTGGATGCGAAGCCGGGCGGTGTGCCTGTTACTGAAATTACCCAGTAACCATTGTTTCTCCATGTACGATCGAAACTTGTCCAGCTCCATGTGAGCTCTCCAATCCGCCTGGGCCTTTGGTTTCAGGGCCAAAAATCTTCCTTGCTTTTTGCAAAATGGAGATCATAGATACCACGATACACCTCGCCCATCGCGTCATCATGCAGCCGCTAAGTGCGCTCCTTTGGAGCAAGTCGGACCTTTGCTACGACATGATAAAAACACATAAGGAACGTGTACTCACCAAAAGCACCAAAAATGTTTTCTTAGGCCGTCGAACGGAGCCTTGTCTGCGTCGCCCATTATGTAATGGACGTTTGGTCGCTTGTCAATCACTTTGGCATCGATGGCGTCAAGGGCTGTGAGGGCATTTGTATAGTGTTGTTCTTCCAATTGTGAAAGAAGAAAGAATGCAAACAAGTGAAACTTTCTCGCTCCATCCGAGATCCCGCATTCGATGACAGGTTAGCTAGTTTGCGCTAGCTTAAATGTTGCGTCAGTGTGGAGAACTAAGAATGTAGGGCTTCGGTCTGAGAGCGCAGCAGTGACTTTGTAGTAAAACCCACAACAAAAAGGTAAGCGTCCGAGTCATCACTGACAATGGGCTTGCCGAACCCATCTGCTCTAGACGCAAGCGTGAATGCATCGTGCTCATCCTCTCGTCCGTTATACGCAGCGGCAACTACGGGAGACGACAGTTCTATGTAGCGGTCAATTCCGCCGTGTTTTGTCCGTCGATAGTGATTAACTGCATCTTGAACTTTCCACAATTCCGGAAGCTCTTGAAGCGTTTTTTTTCAAATTTCCGCGCCATGCCGTGTAAGATGCGAAGTGGTGGAAAGTTTTCCCTGGTCATGTCTTGAATAAACGCCTTCTGCGCGCGCGTTATCTTAGGCTTTTTGTGTGGGCTGTCCACCGAAAAGTGCTTGCCGAGCTCACAAAGCGTAACTGTATTTGACGCCAGGCACGTGACTGTTTTGCCACGCCAAGGACACTTCGCAAACGGCGCGACAGCTTTGCACTGCGTACAGTCACACGACAGTATCCTGTACCGCATTGAATGGGGAGTGGCAGAGCACATGAGGTGCAGAGCATAAGCTGACGCTTCGATGCTGTGAATGTCTTCATACTCTGAAGCAGCATGTCGTCATCGTCTTCGGACAGGTCACAGGCATACTCCGGTACTCGCCCCTAAATAAATTCGACCTTTTTTGGAGCGAAAAAAACGTGCATTTTCAGCTATTCCCACGATTACTTTTTATGCGTGTCCCTCGATTGGTCGCCCTTCTTACTGAGGTTGCCTATTTACAGCACTTTTCAGTACCGCAATACCCATATGTAATTGCTTTCGCTCCGAGGAGTCTTCTTCGGTGGTGTTCTGTCTTCTTACGGCAAAATACAGTAAATCGGCGAATGTACATCTTACCATCCGCGGTGCATGTCGGCGGTGCTGTTTCCAGGCCGTAGGCTGCTATCTCCCATGGCTAGTTGCGTCTCACGGAGACAGACCAGCCAGAGTGCTTGCTTTACATCCTCTTGGAGTAGGATGATATTAAGCAAATGAAGTCGGAGCACTCTTTTCCGCTTTCGCTTTGTCCCTGCCTGGAATAGCCGGTCCAGATGTAATGTGTGAGCCCACACCGCGTTCTTTGCTTGCCATTGATTGATTCTAAAATGTGTTACCACGAATTGGACTGTGATCGAAATTCCATCCGTTTCCCTAGATTAAAGGTGCACTAGCCATCTAAACTCGACCGTAGGTCGTGCCACAATTACTCGTCACTGTTCTTATTTTGTTTTTGTACAAGTCTGCTATTGTTGTACTCGTCGTTGAACGTTGGACCAAAGTATTTTAACGTGCCACCTAAGACAGCGAACCTCCTCAATTTCTGATCAGAATAGAGCAAGAAGCCCACGTAGATTTTCTTATCGCCGAGTGCATCTATTAACCTATTTGCATTCCTAATAGTATGTCTGAGCTAAATTGCCCGCAGCAAGAGCTGACATCATGCCAGAAGGATTACATAGTCCGGTGTTAAGCTTCATATCCAAAGAAAAAGAAGAAGGGATCTTGGCGGCGCGTGTCTGCTGATTGTTCACCGCCTGACCCGACAACGAAACCAGGTTCGACGTGTTTTGCACCATTTCTGCGGTGGCTGATCCTTATCAGCTGTATATCGCTAACCTCAAAACAAATTGTAGCCACTTTTGCATTCGGAGCTTCTGATTCTTGAATACTCGTACAAGCACTCAATATATGGTTTCTGTGCCGAGTACGCACACAACACTCACACGGAGCTTGCTCATTTTCTTGTTAAATGCATTTTCTTCGTCGCTCAGTGGCGCGCCACTAAACGGTGTGATGTGGGCTTGTTGCCAGTAGGTAAGATATCCGTACAGGACGTAGTACGTGTTGTCAATAGAAGGATACGTGATGCTGCTTTAAAACATTTTTCGCTTGAACAAAGCCAACATGATCTATTCCAGGATAGGCCACTAAATGGATGATAATACAGCCAGGTCGCTAGCATTTATGCGATACTTGGAATAGAGACGTCTGTCGTGATGAAGTTGATTCCCTAGTATCGATACAGCGTGGCAGATGGCAATATTTTTAAGTACAGAAGTCCCCCTCAATAAACGTAGGGGTCGTCTCATAAATTTGCATAGAGAAATCAAAGCGATCTGGTGAATTGTCAATTGTACCTCCATTCCCTGTTATCCAATATAAAGGGTATATGATATACAAGCTACGCTTATTCAGGGGGGCTTCTGTAGGCGTATTGACGCTCGCTAAGGTATCCTGGGATTTCCTACCCCCCTACGCTAAATTTTGGAGGACCGATATTAGTGACCTGTCTTCTGAACAGCAGATACTGACTTTGCATCGAAAAGTGCCTCAATGTGGTGTCACTTAGGAGCGAACTGTTTAAACGAAAATCAAGGCAAAGTATTTAGGGTAACATGTCGTTCATCTTGCAGACCACGTTAAAGTCGGGTGGCAGCGACAAAGACTTCCCCTTCGCAATGACTTGGAGCTATATGTCTACCTTTAACACGACGTTCCACAACACCCATCGGTGCTCGATCAATCACGCGGATATCCAATACCTGGACCTGCCAATTGCTAGGCGTATACTGATCTATATGCTGTTGTCAGTGATATTAGGCAGAAGCTCAGGAATGCAGTAGATTACGAGGCGGTCGATGAGACCGGAAATGTTAGCACTAAGAGTATTCTTTACAGAGTATTTTGGAGGCACAAAATTCATAACACACGGCTTTATGGCCCGAGGGGAGCGGAGGCGGGCAACACTCACTACACCAACCAGCCATGCCCTAGCGCCCGCGGAGCAGGCGCCCAGAGCGCAAGTTTAAATTTCAATTCCTGGTAATCAGAAAAGGAGCGCGCCATTGAGGAAAAAAAAGACGCAAAAGGCGTCTCACCAAATAACGTACTTAATACGGTGCTCAGTACCAAAAAGACTATCTGATTAGACAGGTTTAGCTTCAGCTCTGTGCGAGGTCGTCGTTACAACCTATTCATGGGTTTGCAAGCAGGGGCTTTCTCACTGATGGTTATTCGACATTTTGTCATCAGGACCGCACTGCATCGTCCACAATGGCAAAGGGCAAGACTAAGGGCAAGAACTTCACCACATCCGAAGTGATGCGTAGGTTAATTCATTATTCGCTAATAATAGGTTCTAGGCTAACCCACCTATATGTTTACAGGACTACTGGACATAGTTGATGATATTCTTCCTTTTGGTGCTGAGCAGTGGCAGAATGTGGCTTCGCTTTTTAACACAAACATCCCTGCTGGATGGACTGAAAGAGACGGAGAGAGCTTAAAGCGAAAGTATCAAAAACTAGTTCGTGTTCCAAAGCCGACGGGTACGAGTAATTTGTTCTTAAACCACCCTTTTACTATACTCCTGACATTTAGCTGTTATACCGCTAAATTAACTATACAGGTAATGGTGCATGTCCTGCAGAGGTGCAGCGAGCCAAACGTCTGCAATACGCGATTGAAGCCTCAATTGCTGTTGTAGATATCCACGACGACACAGAGACCACGGATGACGGGGGTCTATCTAGAACGCTACGACTTGATCACCAAGACGAGCTACAGTGGGTTGACTCTACAAATGCGCCGTCTACGGATGAGGATGTATCCACTACTGTTGCAACATCATTTTCGGATAGCTTCATTTCGTCGGCTAGTATGCAATCACCTCAAATAAACGTGACACAATCTGCAGCGTCAACTCCGTTACAGGCTACGGCGCGAGCTGGACTCGAGCTTTCGGAACTGGCAGAGCTTTCAAAAACACTTGGAAAGAGAC
>NW_003303741.1:1131565-1147618 GCF_000142945.1 Phytophthora infestans T30-4
GATGCGAAATGCACCAGCTATTCCTTTGACTAGAAGATTGGCTCTGGCATTTGTGGCCGAGGATGCACCACAACCACACTGATGAGTAGCGGTAAAGTGTGTGAAATGCGATGCTGCCGTCGGGGAGGGATGACATCTTTTGGAGTGTAGTGGGTCTATGACACAGCTCGCCTGCCTTTAAGGCTTCGCCGAACTCGGCAATGGACATCTCGTCCAGCTCTAGCAGAGCATCTGCAGCGGGCAGAGTATCAAGGCTGATATCGCCTTCTACCTCCCCCGTCACTCCGTTCACGAGTGTATACAGCTGTTCACAGCAATCACGTGGAGCATCACCGCTCGTCACGTTGGACACATCGTCCGACGTCGAAGACGTCACAGACGCCCTGCGTCTTCTTCTCCTCTCCCTCCGCGACCGAGCCCGGCCGGATGAGGGCGGTGTGGCGACATCTCCGTCACCACCACCGGGTGCAGCAGCACCATCACTCCTCGAAGAGGATACAGTGTCTCGCAAGACACTCGGCTGAAAGCCAAGAGGTTCTTGACCTTCACACAGTGAACTAGGTGTCACTTCACCTGCATCTCCTGGGCCACGCCCATGATGCCTCGCCTCGCAGTCGACCGCGACCCTCGGGTCACGCAGCGGTAGGTCATCGACCAGATTCATACCACTCAGTGGATTACGCGCCACTCCGCGCTCGTCCTCACCAGGATCCAGCAGTTGGTCATTGACCTGACCTGCACCGCTCCGCGGATAACGTGCCGCACCACGTACGCCCTCAGGGCAAACAGCAACCTCGTTGCTAACAATTTCGGACATACCAATGTCCAGCACTACGGCCGCCTCGGCCTCGTGCTCGCGCCAAAAGCGCTTCTGCTTCCTAGCAGAGGTGGGTTCATGACTCACCAAAGCTCCACTAGGAGCAGGGTGCGACGCACCCAGCGTTTTCGACTTCCAGTCGATCCATGGCTCATGACGTTCCAGCCATGCCATGCCAAGGATGAGGTCATACCTCGCATCCAGGTCTAAGACCAAACAGCGCTCCACGCTATCGAAGTTCTCAAACTTCACTCCAAGGTCGACAGAGACCTTCGACACAGTTACCAGTGTCCCCGTCGCGAGACGGACAGAGATCGTATCTCTCGTTGGCACTTCCAGTGCCTCAGCATACAGCTGACTCCCTTTCCAGGGTGGAGCGGCGGGCGTAGTTGCTCGAGGCTCCCGAGTCAATCAAGACTCTCCATGGCTTTGCAAAGCTCTTTCACGTTCGCTTGAACGACCAGCAAGCCCGGCTTGCACACAATTTTCTCGTAAGAGAGATCAGCTCTCTTCGGGGCTGAGCCCCGTTGCCCTCTACCTCTTCGAGGCACAACAGAACTCAGTTCTTCCCCAGTAGGCCGCCCCGCGCCTACTGGGAGTTGCCGTTTCCCGGCGATGACCTGGAGGGTTGGCTCGCCGGAGCCTCGCGCTTCTTGCGCAGAGGGCAATAGGCCCTCAAGTGCTTAGTGCTATTGCACACAAAGCATCTGCGGATGCCGGCGCGCTGCTCCGCAGCAGAAGCTCCGCTTCTTCATTCTTCAGCATAGCTGAGGTCCATCGGCTCGGGACCGCTCGAAGAGCTTGCGCTACCAGCGCTCCAACCAGGTCGCGCCGACCTGAAGTTGTGCTCGGCATTCAATGCCACATCCACCGCCTCTTCAAAAGAGTTAGGGTGTACACGGAACACTTCCGTTCGAGCTGCGCTCACACGAAGTCCCTCCATGAACACGGTCATGCTGACCAGTTCCGGAAGAGGGTCCGCCGCCATTCCGGCGATAAGAGTTCTCAACTCTTGGACATAGTCCAATAAATCCTTCTTACCCTGGCGGGTAGCAAGAAACTTTGACCGGATACGGTACGCCTGATTAGGCGGCGCGAACACGCGCGAAAGCTGTTGCTTCAGCCGTTCCCAAGTGGGAAATGCAGCGTCAACAGACGTGCCGCACGTTAGTGCCCATTCGCGAGCGCGACCTCCAAGCCTGGAGATAGCCAGCGCCACGCGCTGATGCTCAGACTGGAGCAGGGCCGATCCCATGGCCATCTCGACCTCACGGGTCCAGAGAAGGAGATTCTCTCCATCCTTCCCCTCGAAGGTTTTTACGCTCACCATGAGCGGTTTCAGTCTCATAGACTCTTCACGCGTCATCGACGCCGCCGCCGTTGCGGCGCTCATCTTTCTCTTGGACATGCTCCAAGAGCGCGTTCTCGTAGCGGGAGAACGATTCCAGCCTGGCAGTGACCGCTTCTGGACTTTGCGATGCAAGATGAGCCACGCCCCTCCGGGCCAAGCAAGGACATAAGCTTAGTAAGCGCGTCCTGCTGCGCCGGGGGGCAAATTCGCGAACACGGGGTGTTCCATCCTCGCAGAGAATATAGTCAACCGACTCAGGAGCGGGATTGACTACAAGTGCTACCAAGTGTAGCGGGGCTGCCGTAGCTTTAGCGTCAGAGGAAGACGTTCGACTCAAAGAGTCACTAATACTAAGTTCCTTATCCAAAGGACACTTACAGCCCAAGACCAGGGCTCAAAGTTAACACCTTAACTTTTATGCTTCAAAACCAGAAGTCATTTATTTACTATTATTGCGGCCAAGCCGCCTAGGGGTAAATGTATCTCTTTAACTATCTAGCATAGTTAAACCTAATCAAATGCATAACGTGTGGCTTTCAGCCAACGTACTGAGAGACCTTGTTAACTCTCCAACTTATGTACTGAGAGTTTGTTAACTCGCCGGGTACTTCGTACCCCTGTGTGTTCCACACCATGTAACCCCGTTACAGGAAGTCTTTGTCGCTGCCACCCGACTTTAACGTGATCTGCAAGATGAACGACATGTTACCCTAAATACTTTGCCTTGATTTTCGTTCAAACAGTTCGCTCGTAAGTGACACCACATTGAGGCACTTTTCGATGCAAAGTCAGTATCTGCTGTTCAGAAGACAGGTCACTAATATCGGTCCTCCAAAATTTAGCGTAGGGGGGTAGGAAATCCCAGGATACCTTAGCGAGCGTCAATACGCCTACAGAAGCCCCCCTGAATAAGCGTAGCTTGTATATCATATACCCTTTATATTGGATAACAGGGAATGGAGGTACAATTGACAATTCACCAGATCGCTTTGATTTATCTATGCAAATTTATGAGACGACCCCTACGCTTATTAAGGGGGACTTCTGTACTTAAAAATATTGCCATCTGCCACGCTGTATCGATACTAGGGAATCAACTTCATCTCGACAGACGTCTCTATTCCAAGTATCGCATAAATGCTAGCGACCTGGCTGTATTATCATCCATTTAGTGGCCTATCCTGGAATACATCATGTTGGCTTTGTTCAAGCGAAAAACGTTTTAAAGCAGCATCACCGTATCCTTCTATTGACAACACGTACTACGTCCTGTACGGATATCTTACCTACTGGCAACAAGCCCACATCACACCGCATAGTGGCGCGCCACTGACTGACGAAACAATGAGTTTAACAAGAAAATGAGCAAGCTCCGTGTGAGTGTTGTGTGCGTACTCGGCACAGAAACCATATATTGAGTGCTTGTACGAGTATTCAAGAATCAGAAGCTCCGAATGCAAAAGTGACTACATTTTGTTTTGAGGTTAGCGATATACAGCTGATAAGGATCAGCCACCGCAGAAATGGTGCAAAATACGTCGAACCTGGTTTCGTTGTCGGGTCAGGCGGTGAACAATCAGCAGACACGCGCCGCCAAGATCCCTTCTTCTTTTTCTTTGGATATGAAGCATAACACCGGACTATGTAATCCTTCTGGCATGATGTCAGCTCTTGCTGCGGGCAATTTAGCTCAGACATACTATTAGGAATGCAAATAGGTTAATAGATGCACTCGGCGATAAGAAAATCTACGTGGGCTTCTTGCTCTATTCTGATCAGAAATTGAGGAGGTTCGCTGTCTTAGGTGGCACGTTAAAATACTTTGGTCCAACGTTCAACGACGAGTACAACAATAGCAGACTTGTACAAAAACAAAATAAGAACAGTGACGAGTAATTGTGGCACGACCTACGGTCGAGTTTAGGTGGCTAGTGCACCTTTAATCTAGGGAAACGGATGAAATCCCGATCACAGTCCAATTCGTGGTAACAAATTTTAGAATCAATCAATGGCAAGCAAAGAACGCGGTGTGGGCTCACACATTACATCTGGACCGGCTATTCCGGGCAGGGACAAAACGAAGGCGGAAAAGAGTGCTCCGACTTCATTTGCTTAATATCATCCTACTCCAAGAGGATGTAAAGCAAGCACTCTGGCTAGTCTGTCTCCGTGAGACGCAACTAGCCATGGGAGATAGCAGCCTACGGCCTGGAAACAGCACCGCCGACATGCACCGCGGATGGTAAGATGTACATTCGCCGATTTACTGTATTTCGCCGTAAGAAGACAGAACACCACCGAAGAAGACTCCTCGGAGCGAAAGCAATTACATATGGGTATTGCGGTACTGAAAAGTGCTGTAAATAGGCAACCTCAGTAAGAAGGGCGACCAATCGAGGGACACGCATAAAAAGTAATCGTGGGAATAGCTGAAAATGCACGTTTTTTTCGCTCCAAAAAAAGGCGAATTTATTTAGGGGCGAGTACCGGAGTATGCCTGTGACCTGTCCGAAGACGATGACGACATGCTGCTTCAGAGTATGAAGACATTCACAGCATCGAAGCGTCAGCTTATACTCTGCACCTCATGCGCTCTGCCACTCCCCATTCAATGCGGTACAGGATACTGTCGTGTGACTGTACGCAGTGCAGCGCCGTTTGCGAAGTGTCCTTGGCGTGGCAAAACAGTCACGTGCCTGGCGTCCAATGCAGTTACGCTTTGTGAGCTCGGCAAGCACTTTTCGGTGGACAGCCCACGCAAAAAGCTTAAGATAACGCGCGCGCAGAAGGCGTTTATTCAAGACATGACCAGGGAAAACTTTACACCACTTCGCATCTTACACGGCATGGCGCGTAAATTCGAAAAAAAACGCTTCAAGAGCTTCCGGAATTGTGCAAAGTTCAAGATGCAGTTAATCACTATCGACGGACAAAACAGGGCGGAATTGACCGCTACATAGAACTGTCGTCTCCCGTAGCTGCCGCTGCGTATAACGGACGAGAGGATGAGCACGATGCATTCACGCTTACGTCTAGAGCAGATGGGTTCGGCAAGGCCACTGTCAGTGATGACTCGGACGCTTACCTTTTTGTTGTGGGTTTTACTACAAAGTCACTGCTGCGCTCTCAGACCGAAACCCTACATCCTTAGTTCTCCACACTGACGCAACATTTAAGCTAGCGCAAACTAGCTAACCTGTCATCGAATGCGGGATCTCGGATGGAGCGAGAAAGTTTCACTTGTTGGCATTCTTTCTTTTTTCACAATTGGAAGAACAACACTATACAAATGCCCTCACAGCCCTTGACGCCATCGATGCCAAAGTGATTGACAAACGACTAAACGTCCATTATATAATGGGCGACGCAGACAAGGCTCCGTTCAACGGCCTAAGAAAACATTTTTGGTGCTTTTGGTGAGTACACGTTCCTTATGTGTTTTTATCATGTCGTAGCAAAGGTCCGACTTGCTCCAAAGGAGCGCACTTAGCGGCTGCATGATGACGCGATGGGCGAGGTGTATCGTGGTATCTATGATCTCCATTTTGCAAAAAGCAAGGAAGATTTTTGGCCCTGAAACCAAAGGCCCAGGCGGATTGGAGAGCTCACATGGATCTGGACAAGTTTCGATCGTACATGGAGAAACAATGGTTACTGGGTAATTTCAGTAACAGGCAAGTATATTGTACACCGCCCGGCTTCGCATCCACCAACAAAACGTGCGAGACTTTTAACCGAGCTTTCAAGCGTGACAACACGCAAAAACGAAAGCTGAAGCTTGCTGTGCTGCTTCAGCAGATGCAGTACTGCTGCAGTCATCGGCCTTTGTCACCGACAGATTTTGAGGCAATACGTACATCCGACAAGCGCCTGCTATCGCGCACGACAGCACTTCGACGCGGTGGATATCTCACCGAGTACGTGTTCAGCAAGAGCTGTATCAATTTCCAAGTGGATGATTTTAACGGTAACATTGTCCGTGTACTTGCTAAACCACCGCTTCGATTCTACATCCCGTCGCGAGGGTGGTCTGAAGAAGCGCTCGGCGTTGCTGCCCAGTTCTTGGCGAGCTACGCCATAATGGAAATTGATGACCAGCCGAGCTCAGGCTGGCCTGTCGAATTGGAAGCGCAGTATTGTCCGTGTCGCTACCACTTCAAAATGCGAGACTGTGTACATCTTCAATTTGCACTGCAATGCCGCAACTATGTAGACCGTGACGGCGAGCGCCTAATGGTGATTTTCAGTAGAAAACGAGGCTTAAATGTGGCTACCAGCGACGGACTTCCCCAAACGGTAGGGCGTCCAAGACATGCAGGTCATGCCCTTCATTGGGAATAGGTAGCACGCCCAAATACACACGCATTGATTAATCAATCACTACCAGCATCAATGTTGACTACAGCCACATACTTTTTACTTGCAACAGCCTTACAGGTACCTTCCCCATCAACTTGTATGCATCTTGTCTTTATGGAGGCGGTCCCGCCAATCCAGCACTTACGTTTTCGTGGAGCGGTGGTATGCCACCAGCTCCAGCATCCTCTCGGTAGCGGATCTCGTCACACCAGCACTGGCAGTCTCGCACTATCCTCTGCAGTCACGCCGACAGTAGGGACAGCCTCGCAATTCTTCCTCTGTAGCGGCAGCCACACCTATGACACCGGCAACCTCAAAGTGCCCTCTGCAGCGGTAGTGTACACAGCAGCAGCGGTGCCTCGCAATGTCTTATTAAGTGTCAGATACGTCACCAGTGGCTGTGGGCTTAGAGTGAACCACTTGCCGCAGAGATATTTCTTGGGTCGTTCCTCGTGTCCCTGTTTCGCGGGTTGGCAAGCGATACGGGCTATTCCAAGGCATGTCCTTGTACGTGTGCTGAAATGCATCTTGCTGTGTTTGTCAGACATTTTACTGTGATTATGATATTTTATCCTTATATTTGCTCCCCCAAAATTGGGTAGACTTAGTCCGTTTGCTTTTCTTAATTTTTAAAAAAACAAATTGCTTAAAAGGTTATTTCACGTGTTCAACATTTGAAAACGCTAGCACCATAACAGCATCGACTCCGATAATTGGTGCTGATGCAATTCAAGGTTGCATTTACGCGTCCATAGCCTCCAAGCAGTAGCGTACCACCGATCCTACGTGCCAAACCTGAAGTAGTACTCGACCATACTCCAGATTTTTTGTTTTAAACGTTCGAACATGCTTGTTCAAGCTCCATTTCGCGACTTTTCAGCGAAACCACTGCACGCCAATACCGGGACCAGGGCCCCATAACGAGCCCGACAAACCTGAACTTGCCAAACTGATCTGGTTCTCGAGGTTTTCAAATGAAGATGAAAAACCATCATACCAGCTTCGGGTTTGCGGTCGAGAACCTTGAATTTGGCGCTTCATGCGGGTTGTTGCAGCTCATTCCAACTCTAGTCTGCACCTTGAAATCTCACTCATTCTACGCAGTTACATTTAGCTCTATGTGGTGTTGGTTGGGTTCCCCGCAAGGGGTGACAAAAGCACTTCTTCGCGTTTAGAAGTTCGACTGGCAGTCAGCCTGGGCAGGAGTCTCGGGCGTCGAGGTCGTCGAGGTCGTCGGGGCGGGTGTCACCGGGGCCTCCGTTGCGGGGGCACCCGTGACCGGGGCATCCGTCACCGACGTTGGCGCAGGTGTCGGGGCCTCCGTCTCGGCCTCACCCTGAACCATGTCCACGTCCTGAGTAGCGTTCTGCAGCGTTGTCGAGCCGCTCGTGGTGGCGCCGTCGCACTGCTCTGTTTCACCCGTACCGAAGTCCTGCGTCCAGTAGTGCTGGTATGTGCCTTCCTTGTTGAACGCGTACCCGGGGGCGAACATCGTGTACTCGCCCATGATGTTCTCCAGGTGCTCCGGTGAGTTGATCCACGCCACCATCACGGCGTCCACATCCACCTGACCGGCAGCCACGTTCTCAGCCACGGCGCTCCAGTCGTATCCGGCCTGCGTGATACGCTCCGACATGGACGAGCCGTCCGAGCCGTCGTGGGCCATGTAGTCCTTGATAGCCATGTCATCCGAGTGACGCTGCGCAGCGGTGTGCAGCTTCTTGTTGAGGCACAGAGGCGACATGCCCTTGGTGGCGCGCTGCTTGTTGACGGCGGCCAGCATGGCCGGAGCGTAGTCATCGTAGGCCGCATAAGTTTTGACGTTGGTGGCGATGGTGGTGCCGCCAAGTTTGCGAAGGTAAGAAGCGTCAGTGTTGGATGCAGCCGCCACGATAAGCAGCAGGGCAAACGAGGACTGAGCGATATTGATCATGATTATTTAAGTTGGTGATGTAGTTGAGTTGCTTTCGATGCGGTTGAAAGGTGGCAAGTTGAGAACTGAGACATAACTGTGGCCATGTCAGCAGTCGATCGATCTTGCGGTGACGAGCAGAACAGTGAGCTCCGGTCCAGCGATGGCTTTCTGGAAGTACAGTACAATGTACAGTGTACATCTGCCAGGCAAAGTGCCCCCCGGCCAATGTGGCACACCGACAAACAACCCTGGTTTTCGGTCGACAAGACATGTGGGCCACGAAATGGAGCCCACGTGCTGCAGCAGAAGATTGCAAAGGGCCACGACAATTGGCAACAGGGCGAACAGTTGGGGCTCATCCTCCGAGGTGTAAATCAGCGAACAGGGCGCGAGGACGCGACAGCTTCATGTCAAGCATTGCATTGTGGTATTGTTGTGTCAGCTGTCCAAAAACTTTTTTTATAAGAACTAAGTTTTTGTTAAGTTTATTAAATAAACTAAACAAACCAAGGGCGTGGAGGTATTATTTGTTCTCCGATGCCGTTTGGCGCCACAGCTACGGACACCCAACGCGATAGCAACGATAGAAACAATCGATAACCTTCGCCGCAGTGCCGAGTCGGCACTGCCGACGCACGCACGAAGCATCGAGCTAACGGCTGTCGCGAACGAAGACGTGAAAGCTCTGGAGCTCTGAGCTCCATTCGAGAGCGCTCCGAATGTTGAACTACTCTCGGCTTTGTGCGCTGCTCTGTGATGGTCTCGACTCGACTCGAGTCACAACGACTCAAGCGAAATGACGGTGCAATGAGACTACAGTGAGCGCAGTTTCTGTTCCTCTCGAACGATCAAGGCCGACAACTGTTTTCAACGCTCGCGGGGGAATACCACACGGGACAGACCAACGGGGCACCGCTGCGGTGGCCCACATATCTGCACCAGACGGACACCTTTGCTGGAGTGTGTGGCGGTGCAACCAAATGGCGTTCGTCAGGCTTTTATTTGACGCAAGCAACAGCTCAGTTCCCAACTTGCATCGAAACCAACTCAACTACATCACCAACTTTAATAATCATGATCAATATCGCTCAGCCCTCGCTTGCCCTGCTGCTTATCGTGACGGCTGCATCCAACACTGACGCTTCTTACCTTCGCAAACTTGGCGGCACCACCATCGCCACCAACGTCAAAACTTACGCGGCCTACGATGACTACGCTCCGGCCATGCTGACCGCCGTCAACAAGCAGCGCGCCACCAAGGGCCTGTCGCCTCTGTGCCTCAACAAGAAGCTGCACACCGCTGCTCAGCGTCACTCGGATGACATGGCTATCAAGGACTACATGGCCCACGACGGCTCGGACGGCTCGTCCATGTCGGAGCGTATCACGCAGGCCGGATACGTCTGGAGCGCCGTGGCTGAGAACGTGGCTGCCGGTCAGGTGAATGTGGACGCCGTGATGGTGGCGTGGATCAACTCACCGGAGCACCTGGAGAACATCATGGGCGAGTACACGATGTTCGCCCCCGGGTACGCGTTCAACAAGGAAGGCACATACCAGCACTACTGGACGCAGGACTTCGGTACGGGTGAAACAGAGCAGTGCGACGGTGCCACCACGAGCGGCTCGACAACGCTGCAGAACGCTACTCAGGACGTGGACATGGTTCAGGGTGAGGCCGAGACAGAGGCCCCGACACCTGCGCCAACGACGGTGACGGATGCCCCGGTCACGGGTGCCCCCGCTACGGAGGCCCCGGTGACACCCGCCCCGACGACCTTGACCCCCGAGACTCCTGCTCAGGCTGACTGTCAGTCGAACTTCTAAGTGCGAGAAGATACCAAAGCTACTTGTTGTACTGAGTAGGCGATGTATCCCCAATGCGGGTATATGAAATAAATGGACAGGTGCTCGGTCTCACGCGGCCGTCACCAGTAGATGTGGGAACCAAATAGACGCTTCATTTCTTCCATAAGACCCTCCCGTTCGTATCCGTAGTAGATAGCATAACGTCAAGGTGTCGATGCATCCGTGCGGCGAAATCGTGCAATTACATGGACGATTTGAGTCAACTTAAGCTTAGCGCTGAAGCTGCAGGGAACACTTGTTCGTATACATTCAATGTCATCGGATACTATTACGTCGTACTTCTTGTCCAAGCCTATCCACACAAATTCTTGTTCTTGTTGCAGACGATCTCTCTGTATTGGACACGACACTCTATGCAATTTGCGCCGCGTTCAGCCTCATAATTGAGCAAGGGTATGATAGATTTGGCTGCAAGATTGAAGCGTATTATAAGTTAACCAAAGCGTCTTTACAATTTTGTTCCTCCCCGAGAGCGAGAGGCTTTCCATCTTGCGATGGTGACCACGTGCATGGCATGGGCAGCAATTCCAGCGTCAGTGCCTCGACACCTCGTCCACTGTGCCACTCCACAATCGGACTGCGCGCAACGCTGCCAAACTGGTTCGTTTTCGCAATTCGCAATTTGCTCTCTCGGACACAGCGCATAGCACCACATACATTCCGCTCCAAGCATGCTTTCCGTGTCCCAGTTCTCGCTTGCTCTCTTGCTGGTCGCCGCCACGGCCTCCACAGATGCCATTCCGTCGGGCGACTACTTCTCCGCTATGCTGACAGCCGTCAACCAGGAGCGCGCAAAGCAGGGAGTGCCGGCTCTTTGCATGAACAAGAAGCTCCAGGCTGCTGCTCAGCGCCACTCGGACGACATGGCGAAGAACAACTACATGGCCCACGACGGTGCCGATGGCTCCACGATGTCGCAACGTATCACCCAGGCTGGTTACGAATGGGATGGCTGCGCTGAGAACGTTGCTGCTGGTCAGGAGGAAGTCGTCTCGGTCATGAAGGGATGGATCGAGTCTCCGGGCCACTACGAGAACATCATGAACAAGGACTACACCATGTTCGGCACGGCCTTCTCGTACAACAAGGACAGTACGTACGGAATCTATTGGACGCAGGACTTTGCCAGTGGCGAAACGGAGGCGTGCGAGGGCGGCAACACCACCATCCCGGTGACCCCTGCTCCCACGACCCCCATTCCCGTTAAGGAAATCCCCGAGGCTCCGGCCACATTCATCCCGAGCCAGGACGTCCCGGCAACGAAGGGCCCTGTCGTCACTCCGGCACCCACCACCCCTGCTCCCGTGTCTACTCCGGCATCGACGACTCCTGCCCCCGTGTCGACACCTGCATCGACGACGCCTGCACCTGTGGTCACCCCGGCATCAACGACGCCTGCCCCCGAGGCCACACCGGCTGCAACGACGCCTGCCCCCGAGGCCACACCGGCTGCAACCACGCCTGCCCCCGAGGCCACACCGGCTGCAACTACGCCTGCCCCTGAGGCCACACCGGCTGCAACGACGCCTGCCCCTGAGGCCACACCGGCAGCGACCACCCCGGCTCCCGAGGTGACCCCTGCTGCTACGACCACACCTCCTTCGGCATCCCAGAAGGATTGCGAGTCGAACTTTTAAGCAGAGCTTGTATGAAGAGTAGGTGAAGATGTGACCCATGCGTGGGTACGAAGAGAGAAATCTGTAAGCGACAAATATCTTTCGGTCAATACATCATTAAAAATTCCACAAATGAAATTTATGCCCACGAGGCAACACCAAGAAATCCTGATTGAAATTAATTGCGGGCGTCCTGCCCCCACGTCGTTGCGATCGTAGTCTCGTTTTACTGTTCGTAAGCGCAAGGAAAAGCTCACAGGCGAATTACTGGCGCCGGTAGTTTTTTTTATAACTGCAGAAATCATTCAATGAGCAGATAACGGTTTGTGGGGCTAATAACGGCCAGCGCACACAGGGGTTCCGAAAATACTATTTTTCTTAAATACTTTTGTATTTTAATCGAAAAATTATTTATTTTTAGATTTGCTTAGAAGGGCTGCAATATTTGTTTTGTGCTCTGTGTCACCAATAACCCTATTGCGAACCGGTCTCCTGAGACCGGTTCACAATCACTTCTTCGAATGGAGCACGTTCATCGATTGATGGCGCATCATCCTCCAACAATTTAGCATTTTTAGCTGGAGCAATACACTCACAGCCCATTGTCTTTTCTACTCAATACGATGCCTGCGAAGACCCCGTGGAGCGTTCCAAAGCCGCGTCGAAAGGCAGCTTCCGCCCCGCCCAGAGCGCCAAAGAATGCCAAGAAGGCCAAGACGTCGAAGAAGATGGTTCGCACGCACCCGTTCACGTCGAAGCAAGTGTCATCTTTCTATTTTACGGCTGTACTCGACGATGATGAAGAGCCTACTGCAGTATACAAGTGTCGCTGTGGTGTCCAGCGCCGAATGGAGCCTAACACTGGCTACACAAACCTACTTGGCCACGTCTTCATGTGGCACACAAACTTCGTTGCGGACATGACAAGCGCCAGCTCAAATACGAAAACGTTAGTTGGGCTCGTCGATGACAAGACTCACAAAGTCTTCTCTTGGATTGACGTTGTGCTCTCGTGCAATCTGCCCTTCTCGTTCTGTGAGACAGACGCGGCATCTAACTACGTAAGGATTGGGAGCCTTTCGACGGACAGCCTCGTGAAACACATGTGCCTACTAGTCCGTGAAGTTGAAACTGTGATCGCTGGTATTCTGCCAAAGTCGTTTGGCATCATTTTTGACGGGTGGACCTTCCGTTCAGAGCATTACGTCGCAGTCTTTGCATCCTTTCGCCACGATGGCAAGTGCAGAACATTTTGGTCGCAATGGCGCCACTTGTCGACGATGAGGTCAGCGACCACACAGCTCGCAGTCACGTTAAGTTTCTGGACACAATTCTCTCTTACTTTGGCCGGAGCAAAGCCAATATTGTCTACATTGTCGGAGATAATTGCTCCGTGAACGGTGCTGTTGCCGATCTGCTGCAGGTTTCGATGGTGGGCTGTGCCAGCCATCGTCTGAGCCTGGCGGTAAACTTGCTCCTCTCTGGCGACGATGAGCTGATCACTAAGATCCAGAAGTTGATGTACAAGGTGAAAAATTCGCTGTTGGTGTCCGCAAAGTTACGGTGGGTTAATTCGACTAATTTTAGTTTTCTGATATCTGATAAAAAATTTTATTATGCTAGGCGAAAAACACTTCTTCGACCAGTCCCTAAGCAGGACACTCGCTGGTCATCGACGTTTGCCATGGTGAACAGATACTTTGAGCTGAAGGAGTTCATCAGTGATGACATTGAAGAGGAGCTGGCGGAGTTTATGCCAGCACGCCGAGAGGAAAAGCAGCTGAAGACGATCCTCAACACCTTATAGATGTACGAATCAACCTCTAAAAAGCTGCAAAGTGCGGACGACATAACGCTACTCGACGTGCGCGACCTCTCTGACGCGCTTATTGCTCAGAAACCCGAAGTCGCCAAGTACCTCCAGCCGACGCAGAGATCGTCAAGAGTCCTGTCTTCGAGCGAGCTTGTGTTAATGTCCTGCTGGGTCGTGAGGGATCGCTGTCTGACGATGAGAAGACTATGCTTGAGCCGCTAGCCCCGGAAGACGCTCCTCCATCGAGCTCGTCGGAGACAGCAGCGCTAGGTAAAGATTTTGCCGCAATTGCGCTCGAGCAGGCGAGACGACTTCGTCAAACTACTTCACGCTTTAGCGATCAAGTGTCTATGATTGCTCCGACTTCCAACATCGTGGAGAGATTCTTTAGTCAGGCGAAGGCAGTGGTTGGCATGCACCGCCAAGCCATGACTCCACTGCATCTCAAGAGTATCCTCTTTTTAAAGGTGAACCGCATGTACTGGAGCGCAGCCACTGTGCGCAAGGTCGTTCGGGGAGCGCAATAATTTCTTAATACTTATTCTCCATGCAAACTCCTATATATTTCTTGCAATATGTTCAATTATTGCAGGCACCTCTGACGACCAAATAGGTAAAATTATTTGTATTCCAGCAAAATATAAATAGCATTTTCGGAACCCCTGATCATGCATTGCATGATGCACATGTATGGTGTACAGGATCTAAATTGTCGCCGGGTTACTCGCACAGCCTCTTCTTTTGAAGATCGGGTAGCCATTGGTGAGCCGCAAACGACATCATTACCACCACCTCGTTTCACAGGTCGGAGTTCAGTAAGATGTCGCTACGGCCGTAAAGCAATATTAGACCCAAATGAACTCTGGCACTGAAAACGCTTGGGTACGGGTGTTTCCGGGGAAATCGCGTTCGCCGAACACGAGGTCACTAGCTAAACCTCTTTTCATGCTGATTTCGTCGCACCGAGCAGACCGAGTTACAGTCTGGCGATGACAGGCGACTCGAAACTCGCAGAGTAGTAAATGGACCCATGGGTGCACTCTCGCGTTGCTACGACAACAACGACTACCGGTGTTTGATGTAGCATTCTTGGAGGACATGCCACCTTTAGATGAAATCCACGGAAGCTCGACGACAGGCTCACCTCAATGCACAGCTCACTCTGCTCAAACTCTCACATCTCAATTTACTACCGAGCTCGCAAGTGCAGCAACTTTCGACGAAGCCTCATCAGAAGAACTGGTATCCTGCAACATGCTCGTTCTCCGGCCTTTGATTTCGTACTTGCTCGTCGCCACTACGGTAGCAGAAGCTACCAACCTTAGACAAGGGCAACGGAACTTGCAGTCTTACACCTCGTCGGACGAATACCTTTCCGCCATGCTCGCTCGTGTCAACCAAGAGCGAGCGGCTCACGGATTACCAGCGCTGTGCACCAATAAGAAGCTTCAAGATGCGGCTCAACGACACTCGAACGACCAGGCAGCTAGCAACTTCATGGGCCACACGGGCACCGACGGAACGAGTGTTTCGGAGCGTATCACACGAGCTAACTACGACTGGAGTGCGGTGGCCGAAAACGTTGCCGCCGGCCAAGCCGACGTCGATTCCGTCATGGAGAATTGGATGAACTCTCCCGGCCACCGCGAAAATATCCTCGGCGACTACACCATGTTAGGCTGTGCCTACGCGCACCACGCCGACACGACGTACCAACACTACTGGACCCAAGACTTTGGATCGGGTGAAGCTGAGGCGTGCGATGGTGGAGTAGTTGTCACCGAGGCGATTGAGGAGGCTCCGGTTGAGCAGGCCCCGGTTGAGACGGTCACCACTTCGGTGGATGTACCTGTCACAACCAACAGGTATAACACCTACTCTTACGTACACGCTGTCAAAGATACTTACGCCCCTCACACTGATCCCCCACTTCCGTACGAATCACACAAGACCGAAGCTCCTGTGTACGTTGTCGAGACGACGGAAGCGCCTTGCACAACTGAACCTCCGATCGTGGTGGACCCTCTTCCGTACCCCCCAAGTGGTGACGTCGAGGTGACGGTTGCTCCTTGCACTGCATCACAAGAGCCCGAGACCCCTGTTGTGATTGTGGACCCTCCTGAGGCTTTCGACGATGCAACCGTGGTTGAACAGCCAGAAGAAACCCCTGTGGTCGTTGTAGACCCTCCTGAGGTTACTCCTACACCGGTGTACAAGAAGTACGGCACCCCAAGTGCGCACATCCCAGCGACTGGCAAACGCCCCTACGACGAGGACTGTGACCATGCTGGCTAAGGATTGCCGTGGACCTTT
>NW_003303741.1:1147878-1176361 GCF_000142945.1 Phytophthora infestans T30-4
GTACTTGAGTAAACGTTAGAGAGTATCCTATCTTCACCGGATGGGGTCGAAACACCAGCCTTGATAATCTTAGGAGACACTAACCATGCGGCATTAGCTTTTAAGTAACTTCGAGAGCCCCTCTCCCAAATATCTGTTTCGACACGTGGCAACTATTTTGTGGACGTCTTCATGCAAAACCTCTCTACGCCCTTGAAAACTAGGCAAACGAACGCGAAAGACGAGCTACATATGGCGATACGAGAGCCTCACCTCCACAACACGCAAGGTGCTCTCGCACCCCAAGCGCCTCCACACCAAAGTCATTATTCAATTTTGCACCAACCACCGAAACTCAACCATGATGACCACTTTAAAGACCTCGTCCGCAACTTTACTTCTCGTCGCCACGGCTTTTATCGGCATCTCTGGAGCTGCAAACCTGCGTCAGATGCAGCGAAACTTGGGAGCTACGTACTCGCAGTCGAGTGACTTCCACGCTGAAATGCTTGCACGCGTTAATAAGGAACGTGCAGCTGAAGGTCTCCCACCCGTCTGCGGTAACAAGAAGCTGCTGTCGTCCTCCCAGCGTCACAGCGACGATATGGCCCAGAACAACTACATGGCTCACGACGGAACGGATGGCTCCACAATGTCCCAACGTATCACCGATGCGGGATACAAGTGGAGCGCCGTCGGTGAGAACGTTGCTGCCGGGCAGGAAGATGTCCAGGCCGTCATGGACGCATGGATGCACTCACCTGAGCACCGTGAGAACATCATGGGCGAGTACACGATGCTTGGTGTTTCGTACGCCTACAACGACAACAGCGAGTACCGTCACTACTGGACCCAGGACTTCGGCAAAGGAGACACCGAATCCTGCGATTCAGACTCGGAAAACCAGGAGCAGGGCCTCAGACAAGAGCAAGAGCAAAACCCCGACCAGCAGCAGGTTGCCCAGAATGAGGACAATGTTCAGGGGGAGGCGGACAACGGCACACCGGTTCCCAAGACTTCCGTTTACGTGACCGAGGCTCCAAAAGAGGAATCTCCTTGCCCTGAGGAGCAGCCTGGTAAGGTCCAAGGTGCGACCGGCACGAAGACTGATGTACCCGTGCAGGACACTATTAATACTCCAGCGCCGGAGCGGACTGCTGAGGAACCGGAGACTCCCGGTAAGGTCTACGCGGCGAACGACTGTGATTCGAAGTTCTAAGAAGAGTAGATTCTAGTGTACGAAATAGATGTGAACACTTTTTTTGCGGAACGTATCTCGTTATGCCATTTTACGATGGTTGGCGTCTAAACATTTACGTAAAGAGTGCAAGCTATTAGCTTACATCAGTCGAGAGGCGTCGCAGGATTCGACGTCGCTAGTGGCAAACTCCTGCGCCCAGTAGTGCGTGTACATTCCGTCCGGGTTGAAGGTGTAGCCTGCACCAAAGTGAGTGTAGTCGCCCAGGATGTTCATGCGGTGGCCGGTCGAGTTCATCCACGTGCCCACGACTGCGTCGGCATCCGCTTGACCACCCGCGACGTTTTCAGCGATCGATTTCCACTTGTAACCAGCTTCCGAGATGCGGCTTGGAACCGTGGATCCGTCCGATCCGACGTGGTGGAGGAAGTCGTTCGCTGCCATATCTTCCGACTGTCGTTGAGCGGCCTTCTGCAGCTTGGAACTTGAGCAAAGTGATGACAATCCGTTTGCGGCACGTTCCTTGTTGACGCGGCCCAACAGCGCACTGTAGACATCCGTTACTAGCGAGGATTTTTGCAGAGCTGGCGGGACATTCCGAAGTCTGACGTTGCCAGGCTTAAAAGAAGAGGTGGCGATAGCAACCACGACGATGACGAAGGCAAGCGACGATTGGGCAGCACTCAGCATTTGCAGCAACACGGGATGCGCGTACGTCGGACTCGGTGAAATGAAGAATGTGTAGCTTCAGGCACTGCGGGCGCTAGGGAACAACACGAACTGGGTGGGGCACACACGGTCGTACGCTAACGACCATTTGAAACGACGCTTTTCATTACGAAATGGGATCAAAAGCCGTTCAAAGGGCGTTTTCGACGTACTGAAGCGGTTATTAATACGCCTGTCGATCGCGTTCTGAGCTCTCAATATCTGCGCTCTACGTTTTCAATCTTTAAAATTCTGATGAAACCTTTAGATACCATCGTTAGGTTTTGCCCTTACCTGGCAAGTAATCGAAATCTTTCCCGTTGCAACCGTCCATTGTTTGGGGTCGTGGCGAGGATGAGCTGGAGGGAACGAGCAGGGATTCTGAAAGGGACGTTGGTGGGGTTATTGCCGCACGCGACGCTTCCACAGGCGTCGTCTCGCTCCACTGAAGTTCAGTGGCCAGCGATCAGATCGTTTCAGTACTCCATGAACCATGGGTTTGGTGATACCCTTCCTTTGTTTCTCGCTGGCGCGCCATTTCATCGCAACTTTAACATGGAGGAGCAAAAACATGTTTCTTGGCTAAGTGCTATTGGTTATTGGCGAACGGTGCAGGACGCGAAATAAGTACCCATGGGTTACCAATTGAAAGCAGTTCGCTGGAATTCATCCTACAACTAGCCATATATTTTCAGGCTTGTTGACGCTGCAACGCAGCTATCTTGGAAGTTAGCGCTGCACTCCAGCCCACTTATCCATGATGTACTCGCCAAAGCACCCGTCAATTTTGCGCACCGTTCCGTCGAGCAAGTTATTGAAGTTGTTGAACGGCTTGCTATCTCTCGCACTTCTCGCATCACCTCCGATCCGCAGCTCGTTCACGTCGTCGACTGACGGGATAACAGCATCAAAGTCGGGGTAGTAGAAGAACACAAGCGAGTAGCGTTCGCGCTTGTCAGCCACGACTCGATGCACAGGTGATAGGCATTTCCCACCGGTCACGAGTGACAGGTAGTCTCCAGCATTGGCTACAAGCGTACCGGGGATGTAGGGCACGTCCACCCACTTCTCGTCATGGAAGACTTGTAAGCCACCGACAGGGTCTTGCATAATGAGCGTAAGATATCCCCAGTCCGTGTGTGGACTCGAGCCGATAAACTCGTGGAAATTCGCTGGTAGAGCGCCCTTCCCTCCAGTCAAGCCTGCGTACCGTTCGTACGGGAAATAGTGGAACATGCGCATGAGGGAGATGGTCTCGCCTTGACGGCAATAGTTGTCCAAGAAATCTGCAGACCCGTACAGACTTTGCGACAGATTCCGTGCCACGGCACGCGACGCCGCCGTCATCTTCTTGAAGAACTCGTTGAGTACTTCACGGTTGCTGACGGGCCAGTCGTCGGCTTTGGGCCAGACATTGGGACCCTGCAGTCCGTTAGCGAACGCCTCCTTCTTGCTCTCGGGCCACTCGTAGCCGTACGAGAAAGCTTCCTTGACCTCCACACGCTCGGTACTGCCGCTCTCCTTGCCCACGCCAATGTATCCGCGCGTAAATCCCTTGCCGTTCTGTACCACTGGGATCGCAGCTTTGGTCTCGTCGGGTAGAGCGCAGAACGACTCGGCGCTTTGCATCATCTGCTGGGACAGCACGTCGGAGATGCCGTGACCCATGAGGTAGCAGCAGCCGAAGCGCGCAAAGGCGTCGGCCAGCTTCTGACCTTGTTGCGGATCGTCCAACGAGATGATGGGGATGTCAGAGCTCATAACGACCAAGAGATGTGAGCCTCACGTGACCGAACGTTGAATGATCAGTAGGCCCAGGGGTTCCGAAAATGCTATTTATATTTTGCTGGAGGATTCAGCAATACAAATAATTTTACCTATCTCTCCCCTGCAATAATTGAACATATTGCAAGAAATATATAGGAGTTTGTTTGGAGAATAAGTATTGGGAGATTATTGCGCTCCCCGAACGACCTTGCGCACAGTGGCTGCGCTCCAGTACGTGCGGCTCACCTTTAAAAAGAGGATACTCTCGAGATGCAGTGGAGTCATGGCTTGGCGGTGCATGCCAACCACTGCCTTCGCCTGACTAAAGAATCTCTCCACGATGTTGGAAGTCGGAGCGATCATAGACACTTGATCGCTAAAGCGTGAAGTAGTTTGACGAAGTCGTCTCGCCTGCTCGAGCGCAATTGCGGCAAAATCTTTACCTAGCGCTGTTGTCTCCGACGAACTCGATGGAGGAGCGTCTTCCGGGGCTAGCGGCTCAAGCATAGTCTTCTCATCGTCAGACAGCGATCCCTCACGACCCAGCAGGACATTAACACAAGCTCGCTCGAAGACAGGACTCTTGACGATCTCTGCGTCGGCTTGAAGGTACTTGGCGACTTCGGGTTTCTGAGCAATGAGCGCGTCAAAGAGGTCGCGCACGTCGAGTAGCGTTATGTCGTCCGCACTTTGCAGCTTTTTAGAGGTTGATTCGTACATCTATAGGGTGTTGAGGATCGTCTTCAGCTGCTTTTCCTCTCGGCGTGTTGGCATAAACTCCGCCAGCTCCTCTTCAATGTCATCACTGATGAACTCCTTCAGCTCAAAGTATCTGTTCACCATGGCAAACGTCGATGACCAGCGAGTGTCCTGCTTAGGGACTGGTCGAAGAAGTGTTTTTCGCCTAGCATAATAAATTATTTTATCAGATATCAGAAAACTAAAATTAGTTGAATTAACCCACCGTAACTTTGCGGACACCAACAGCGAATTTTTCACCTTGTACATCAATTTCTGAATCTTAGTGATCAGCTCATCGTCGCCAGAGAGGAGCAAGTTTACCGCCAGGCTCAGACGATGGCTGGCACAGACCACCATCGAAACCTGCAGCAGATCGGCAACAGCACCGTTCACGGAGCAATTATCTCCGACAATGTAGACAATATTGGCTTTGCTTCGGCCATAGTAAGAGAGAATTGTGTCCAGAAACTTAACGTGACTGCGGGCTGTGTGGTCGCTGACCTCATCGTCGACAAGTGGCGCCATTGCGACCAAAATGTTCTGCACTTTTCCATCGTGGCGAAAGGATGCAAAGACTGCGACGTAATGCTCTAAACGGAAGGTCCACCCGTCAAAAATGATGTCAAACGACTTTGGCAGAATACCAGCGATCACAGTTTCAACTTCACGGACTAGTAGGCACATGTATTTCACGAGGCTGTCCGTCGAAAGGCTTCCAATCCTTACGTAGTTAGATGCCGCGTCTGTCTCACAGAACGAGAAGGGCAGATTGCACGAGAGCACAACGTCAATCCAAGAGAAGGCTTTGTGAGTCTTGTCATCGACGAACCCAACTAACGTTTCCGTATTTGAGCTGGCGCTTGTCATGTCCGCAACAAAGTTTGTGTGCCACATGAAGACGTGGCCAAGTAGGTTTGTGTAGCCAGTGTTAGGCTTCATTCGGCGCTGGACACCACAGCGACACTTGTATACTGCAGTAGGCTCTTCATCATCGTCGAGTACAGCCGTGAAATAGAAAGATGACACTTGCTTCGACGTGAACGGGTGCGTGCGGACCATCTTCTTCGACGTCTTGGCCTTCTTGGCTTTCTTTGGCGCTCTGGGCGGGGCGGAAGCTGCCTTTCGACGCGGCTTTGGAACGCTCCACGGGGTCTTCGCAGGCATCGTATTGAGTAGAGTAGACAATGGGCTGTGAGTGTATTGCTCCAGCTAAGAAATGCTAAATTGTTGGAGGATGATGCGCCATAAATCGATGAACGTGCTCCATTCGAAGAAGTGATTGTGAACCGGTCTCAGGAGACCGGTTCGCAATAGGGTTATCGGTGACACAGAGCACAAAACAAATATTGCAGCCCTTCTAAGCAAATCTAAAAATAAATAATTTATTGATTAAAATACAAAAGTATTTAATAAAAATAGTATTTTCGGAACCCCTGAGTAGGCCCTGTCCAAAATGGTCTCCGGTTTCGGCAGGAGGCGTGGACTCATCTTTGCTCAGCGTCACATTGCAAGCAGTCACGACGACTTTGCACCATCATGCACGAGCGGGGGCGTTTTCTACACTGTTGGTAGCAAGATGGAGCACTTCACCATTGGCGCACCGAGGAGTCCACTTAAAGAATTATGCGGTCGAGCGATGAAGAGTCCATCCCGCGAAAGGACGAGGACGACTACTCTGAAACTACGACTCCAGTGCCGTTGACAGCGTTAGACGAGCAACTGGGCGCGGAAAACTTTAGTGGAGACATTGGCGTCAAAGGAGAACTCTACATCAGCGTCGACAAAGACGAATACCGAGCAGGCGACGTGGTCACGGGGCGCATTACGGTGCTTGTAAGCGAGCCACTCGAATGTGGAGGTGCGCTGTTATCCTGTATATGTTTAAAACAGATATATGAATGAGAATACTAACTTGATGCTGGTGCAGCATTGGTATGCAGTATTGTTGGCGAGGAGATCGCGCAGTGGAAAGAAGGCAAGGACCATCACTCCCGCTTCCACCAGATCCTTCGTCATGAGGTAAGGAGCTCATTGTCGTCTTATCCTGTTTTTTTTTTATTCTCGCTGCTTATCGTGCCTTTTGTAGATCCTGAACACACCCTTACCGGTTCCGTACGAGATCGGTGAGTATCTTTATCCGTTCACATACACGTTACCAGCAGGTTTACCTGGCTTACTAAGCGTGCAGTCACTGGATGGAGACGTGTCTGCATTGCACGCTACCATCAAGTACACCGTGACGGCAACTATCAAAGTGCAAGGTCGCTTCGTCTCGGACATCGAAGCAAGTACCGACATCGTCATGCGTTCCAATAGTCCGTCTCACATTGAAGCCCACTCAGTCGAGCGTACTGTGTCCAAGGCGCTCCGCTGGTTTGGCTGTCTGAGTCGAGGCACGTCCCATCTCGCCATGTCCATACCACGAGATGTCTTCATCCTCGGGGAGAGTCCCGTTGTCGAGTGTTTCGTGAACAACCACACAGCGTCTATCGGTGTGCAACAAGTCACAGTTCAACTCGTTCAGAAGGTGACTGTTCGACATCCCGATGGAAACGAAGACGTCTGTGCACGGCCAGTCGCTGAGGCCAAGTGCCACGGTCCAAAGCATGGCGATATGCTCGAATGTCCTGTACAGCTTAACCTGAATGATCAGGTTAACTATCCCACGACGACCGGGAGCTTCTTAAGCTGCACATACATGATAGCGCTAGTGTGTGAGTACTCCACGTTTATTAACCCCGTCAGCGTCGAGCTTCCCGTCACTATCCTGCCACCAGCACGGACACCCAGTGCTGGATTAACACTAACAGACCTGGCAGCGTCGATGATGTCGACTGCTTCTGAGGCTCACGGACCCATCACGATGCTCGAATGAAGCACAGACGACTATACGCGTTTCAGTAGCAAGTTAGAACACCACAGCATCATGGATTACAACTACCTCAGCATCAGATAAAGCGAAACGATATCTATTCGGCAGTCCACACCTGCTCGCTGGTCACAGAGTCGTGTCTGCGGTTATTTAAATCGACGAACTCTGCAGCTTGCGCGACAATTGCGCGATGTCGCTGTTGATCTGGCCAGCGCTGCCTTCGATCCACTGGAGAGAGTTGTGGTGCACGTTGAGCACCTTCATGATCTGCACCATGGGGTTGTTGTCGTCTGCCACGTCGTCCTGAGCCTTGTTCAGCTTCTCTACCGTCTCCTTCAGCGTCGTCGTCATCGAGTTCAGCTGGTCGTCGATATCCACCGACAACTGCAAGGTCTGCTCGCGCTCAATGTCGGCGGCCACGGGCATCTGGTCCTGAGATTCGTACATCTTGTCCACGCTCTTCTCCAATTGCTGCAGCGATGTCGACAGTCACAATGATAAGATTCGCGGTTCAATTCACAGCCATCTTCGTACCTCAAGCGTGGACTTCAGCTCCATCTGGTAGGCGAAGATCGTGTCCAAGTTCGAGTCTAGCTCGTTCTGAGCCACCTGAATACGTCGCACGTCTCCGGCAATATCGCCAAGCTTGCGTTGACTGTCCATCAGATCGCTGTCCCACTTGCTCACTGTAACAGCCCATCAATTCGTTAACTACAGCACAACAGTATAGGTCGTGGAACACTAGAATGTCGTACCTTTGACAGCTTCAGTGGTGAATGTGTCCGCATTGCGCTCGAGCTGCTCGCTCCACGCGTTAATGATATCCTGCACAATCGACAAAGTTAAGAGAACGATATGTAAGAGCACTGCAGCAGTACACTAATAGTCGCAGTCGCACCTCAATCGTTCGACCCATGTACTCAGCTGGAGGTTTGTCCGTCTCGGTGACTGGAGCTGTGATGGCCGTGGAGGTCGCAGTCGAAGTGGCTGTCGGAGTCGACCCCGTAGCACTCGAGGCTGCTGTCGACGTTCCGAATGCTACTGTCGGTGGCGTCGTCTCTGTCTTGCTCTCTGCGGCGGTAGAAGTCGTCGGCTTCGCACCACCAAAGCTGAATCCTCCCGTCGACGTAGTGGTAGTGCTTGTAGTAGCATTGGAAGCAGCCGAGCTGGCACCAAACGAGAAACCAGTAGCTGGCTTAGCCTCCGCAGGTTTCGCACCAAAGCTGAAGCCTGACGAAGCGGGTGCTGCTGGCTTGGCATCTGCTGTAGAAGACGGAGCACCGAAGCTAAAGCCCGAAGAAGCCGGGGCTGTCGTCTTAGCCTCCGCTGTTGTCGAAGACGTAGTTGATCCGAAGCTGAAGCCACTCGAAGCTGCCGGCTTAGCCTCCGCTGCGGGCGCCTTGGCACCAAAGCTGGAAGTGGCAGTGGATCCAGCTGTAGACGACGGGGCCGTTGACCCGAAGCTGAAACCTGTCGACGGATCAGACGCGGCGCTGCTCTTGGACTCTGCAGGCGCTGCAGGCGTCGAGGACGTTGCTCCGAAGTTGAAGCCGCTGCTGGTACTGGAAGCGGCCGTGGGCTTGGCGCCGAAGCTGAACCCCGAGGACGGCGCTGTGGACGTGGCCGGGGCGCTAGAGGCTGCGCCGAAAGAGAAGCCACCAGTACTGGAGGATGTAGAGGGTGCCGGAGCGGCGGAGCTGGCGCCGAAGTTGAAGCCACCCGAAGGAGCCGCGGAAGACGCACCGAAGTTGAACGACATCGCTTCCTGTGGTCGATGGTGGGGGCGAGTGAAGCAGTTTTTGGCAAATGTTGTACTGTGCTGACCAATCATCGACAATGTTTGTAAAATTAGGCATTAAAATGTTTGAAAAGGCTTCGTGTGTAAATGGCGAAATTGTCAAGTCTTATTTTGAATAACTTAAATAAGTACGCAAAAAGTAATATGCGCATCGAATTTTTTTCTCAGTGTCACTTTATCCCGCACGCAAGACGTCAAGTGAAGACGTACCTACATTATGGACGGGAACGTCGGGATTGACGTGAATGGCAGTAAGTGATCAAGGAGTCCGTAGTGGTGGTGGTCCTGCGTTGCAGAGGGCTGACAGTCCTGTGTGCTCTTGATGCAGTGGGGATGATGGACTATGGAATGGGTGCGATGCCGATGATGCCTGGTGCCGACCCCACAGGCGGCTTCATGGACCAACTGCAGGACGGTAACAAGGCCGCGATCGGTCTGGACGCCGCTGCATTTGATCTCGACCTCACAGGCAAGGCACAGAACCGGAACCGAGGCAACTACCGCTGCAGCAAGGTGGAGTTCTCAAGTGTCGGACATGTGAAGAAGAAGAAGAAGCTGATAGCTTGCTTGATTACTTTAGTGCGGTGAACCCAAGAAGGGCCACGTGTGCCCGCTGGTGCCGTCCAACTACAAGTGCAACCGCTGTGGTCTCACGAAAAAGTCGTGCTCCTGCTCTGGTAAGAGGCTTGAGGATTGAAAAGGAATGTAGAAGGATGGCGCTGACGATTTTTGCGGTGGGATACAGCACCGACAATGCGAACAATTGGCGTGCAGGTGGAGCTGGATGAGGATATGACCACAAGAAAATTGGATCTGAGTGTGCAGGTTGGCGGACTGCTACATTTTTGGTCGCGCATTACTACGTATTGTATGCTGACTTTGCATTTCTTGGTGTGAGCAGGGTGTCATGGAGTTCCATAAGACGATTGTGGGCTATACTACTCCCCCGAACAGCTCGTGATAAGAGACAGCTTCGTAGCTGCGATGTCTTAGCAGAACAAGCTGCTCGATTTTGTCCACAGTCTTCTTTTAGACTGTTATTTTGTGCATATCTCGCTGCTTTTATCGATATCATGTATTTTACGTCGTGTGTTCCTATACGTTTTGGACTGCCAATAGCAAAACGCTAGTGCTCTTTTTTTATGGCGTTGTCACTCTATCTCTTTATGCGTTGGCGATTCGGAGAACGTCGCTGGGAATCTGGTACCCCCGGAGCTGCACGGCAGAGGTCTTGGCACGCAGCGGATTCGACTTTGTCACCTCGTTTAAATACAGCAGTGTTACTCCGCCATGAAGCTCAATACCTCGTACAAGCACCGTCTTCAACAGCATAGTCAGGCGTGCGAGGATGCTATTCATTGTGAGCACGAACGGCATGAAGTATGTCATTGTGAACTGCACCATCAGAGCTGGAAACACACATAACTAATCAGTTTCAGCGATACCAAATAACAGGCCGACAAAGCTTCATACATACGCACCTTTGTACGCCTTCTGGGCTGCTCGAATCACTTCCGCAGTTGCCTGAGCCATCACCACCAGCTTCCGAAGCACGCCATCCGAGCTGACCTTGAGATCTGAAGCCAGTATTTTCCAAGAAATGTGGTGCGCTCCTTCTTTCAGTTCCAATTGCTTCAAGACACTTGCAGCCTCTGCAAACGTGGCCGTAAGAGTCTCCACTTTGAAATCGCGAAGACACCGCTTCACCTGCTGCAGGTTTTGGAAGAAGAAGGCGCGGCGGTGTTGACTGTGGTTCTTGTACATACATCGCTGAAACAGCGCAATCTCCTGGCTCAGAAGACGTGCCATAGTGTCCGTGGACTGCGCGTCCAGCAGCAGCTTTTGTTGCAGCTCAATCTCCTTCGCTTGCATCATACTCATCGACGGATGGTGCACTGCAATTCCCAATATTTTAGAAATGGTTTCATCGTATTGGATCGATTTCTATGGGTAAACTCAGAAAGTTAGATTAAATATATTGACTTTGTTGTCTAAGCATAAGAGCATCTGTACCGGTAGCGTTGATGCAAGTGATGAAAAAAATTAAAAATATAAGCCGGGTAACCAGTGGAGAAAAAGTGGCGAGCAAGGGGTTAGCGACGGATGCTATTCGATCCTCGGTCGTTTCCAAGCCGAGCCATCAGTACAATCCATAAGCACTGGCGCTTCAATACCGACGGCATCACTAGCACTCGGGCTTGACATGCCGTCCCATTCACTGCTCGATTCATCATCACGAGGTCGCTTAGCTCGTAGACCCCAACTCTGACGCCGCATCTCGAGCTGCCGTGGGTGTGCGAGGAAGTCAACACCGTAGAATCTTCCTCCACAGAGAATATGTTGAACTTCTTTTTTGAACTGCTCGGGGTTTCGGTGCAGCTGTTCCGCTGCCGCAGGGTTAAGAACGTAGTCGATGCCAGGCTCCAGAAATATCAACTGTGAACATGACAATAGTCATACCGAAGAAGAGAGTTAGATACAGCAGCATTTTTCTCGCAGTCAAAACGCTAGAGCGCTTATTACCTGTAAGCCAAGCAAGACAGTGTTGATGCTGAGCACAGGGCGCCAGTCCTTGCCAAGAATTGGCATCATAACCTCGCCCGTCGCAATATCGATATTGGGATGCCATACTCTGCAAACAAACAGAAAACACGATAGCAACCATGGCCACATTTAATCCTGATTGTCCTCATAGCTTTTAAGTTGATGCAACTGGAAATTCGTTACCTCGTCAGACACCTCACGCTGGGAGCTGTAATTAGTCAGTATCCAAACGAAATCACAAACACCGTATTAAGTTAGTGCAACTATTCCCTTCAAATATGACGCACAATACCCAGATAGAGCGCTGTTAGCACAATAATTTACCGTGAAACGGGTAAGTCTTGGGGATATCCACGAAGAATGTAAAATCGCCGTTGGCAAACGGGCCCGACAAGTCCATGATCGAGATCGTAAATATCAATTTCAGCATATTATTCGCTCCATCAGGGAACTCCACTCGTGTCCTTGCTTGGGCGCACGTGAACTTGGCCTTGGCCAGCTAGAAGAAGAAAAGAACGAAGAGCAGCACCAAACCGTTTTAGTCAGAAAACCTCAAATGCATCGCGCAGCGTACGCACCTCGTTAACATCTTTCCGCACACGAAGAGCAGCTAAGTCCGAACGCATGTACATGCTCGGCGCGCGAGAAGGATGCGACTCTGCCAGCTTGACTGTCGGCGTCCCGTTCCGCGGTATATGCGGCTACTAGTGGGAGATCTCTTTTCTGCTAGAATCACGAGCTGTGTCTTCTGTTTTACGTGGGTGCTGACACCGAAATTGCGTATACAGTCGTCCGTGAGCTGGACTCGCACGATTACCGCTTGCTCGCTTCCTTGCACTGTGTCTAATGCACCTTTCCAAAGCGGCGTAAGAAAAAAAGAACGGATTGGTTAATTAAACTCCACTGTTTTAACCAATAAAACGGACAATGGCAAACCAGTCACCTTCCTACAAACACCTAGTCAAACGCCGGAAGACGTAGCCTATCAAGTTCCGCCCGCGATGCCGCCCAACGGGGGAGACGCAGCGGCCACCTCTGTGCGCAGCCGGCCATTACTGAACTACAAGGACTTGGGGTTGAGTACGCAGAATCGAAAGGTCCGCTTCACCTGTGTGCATGCCTCTGAGAACTTCATTGCCTGCGGGTGAGTATCCCAGTGCGGCAAAAGAGTGATTGTCACTGCAAGTACTGACTTACCGTAATCTCAATTCCGCATCCGTGGCGACAGCGGCAATAATGGCAGCGTCTATCTGTACGCAACGTCGGCGACGGGCCGTAGCGAGGGCGATCGAACGTCGGCCAAGTACCACTTGGTCAAGACGATCTCTCCGCCCAGCAAAGATCGCGTGGCAGTCACGTGTCTGAGCATCTGCCCGCTGCAAAAACGTCTTGTAGTTGGCACCATGCGCGGCGTCGTGTACGCTATACAGCTGTCAGACTACCACAAGATCGGTGAGAAGGTCGAGTTCTCGCACGACTTCCATGCAGGCTTCCCCATCACCTGCTTCTTGTGGGACAGGCGCGGCACAAGGCTCTTCTCGGCTTGCAACGCAGGTCTCGTGTGTCAAACTGTGCTCCGTGCTGGCGTTTCAGCAATCTTCGGCAGCACAGACACTGAGCTATTGCTGAAGGAAGAGACCGGCATTGTACAGGTGAAGCTCATTAGACGTGTATGCTAGGTCTTCAGAAGCACCTGACAGTTGCTCGCATTTTTGTGAACTTATTCAGCTAGATATTGCGAAAAGCGAGCGGTCTTATATTCTGATGGTGTCGTCCCAGCTGCGAGTGTTGCTGTTGAACCTTTCGGCTGGAGATGGAAGCGCTGTCCAGATCGGCACGAAGGCGCGGCAAGGATCGTATGGCGCGTGCTTCTTCACCAGTTTAAACGTCGAAGCGATTGATCCATCGAAAAAGCGGGAGATCAGAGTGTTTTCGTCACGACCAGGTCGGCGATTGTGGGTTGCTGATCCCCAATCAGGAACAGTCTCGTCCACCTTGAAATTCTCGCTGAGCAAGAACCCTACGCAGTTTCTGCGGAGTCCGGAGTGTGCAATGGAAGAAGGTATGCGTCATTAATGCTTCACAGTATCCAATTCCTTTTAATGGGTTTTATTGTTTTCAGGAATTCAACCTAGGAATTTGTCAATTAACAAGCTTGAGCGCTTCCAGTTCGTGCAAGATCCTCCCTATGCACCACGAGATGTGAAAGATGCGACCACATTGCTAGTGAGCTGGAGCGTGGGATCCAGTGTGCTGTTCTTCCTGGACCCCTTTGCAGTTGACATTGTTGAGTGGCATCTGGATTTGGGCATCATCCACGATTTAAAGGTACTTAAGTATGGCATTTATGCTGAGTGTGTTCCAATTGTAAATCTCAATTGTTGTTCATGCCGAGCAGATTATCGACGAAACTACGCTAGTTGTCCTCCATGGTGATGCCCCAAAGGTGTCTTTGATTCAGTCCTGCTCGGCAGATCAGTTCCTTCAGATTTATGGTGCCGACGACATGAAGAAAGCTGTTGAGGTGAGGCTGCATCTATCGATTCGCTCGTATACTGGCGATTATGATCTAAAACGTTTCTCTGCGTTATGTAGCTTGCAGTCGAGTTTAACCTGAATGATGCCCCCGTAGTGGAATCATTGCACGCTCAATGGCTGGCCTTTTTGGATAAAACTGGTGCAAAATCCGGAGAATACGGCGAGCTAACTGCTTCTCTTAAGGCCCTTGTGGGCAAAACAAAGGCAGTGGAAGAGGAATACAGGGTGGCAGTTGAGTCTGGCCTGCCTACTCCGACCGATTCACAGCCGTTGCAAGTCATCTTTAAGCAGCGTCCGCAGCAATCAGTGTCGGCAGCAGCTACCGCGACAAGTGATTTGTTTGCAGGTCAGAGCGACTCCACAGAAGTGACGCTGGGGACTGGCAGCGCTCTGCACAAGCCTATCGAGTACTTTGATGTGTTGGCGCCATCAGTTCAATCGTACTCCAAAAGTATTTGCGCACCTGATGGTTCCTTCATGGAAGCAAGACTGATGGATATTCCGGTGCTACCGCGGTCCAACGTCGTGCTTGCTGACGATTTCCGTGAGAATTTTATGGAGGAGGTCATGGAGGAGGTGAAACGATCCGAGCTAGTACGAATTGAGGAAGGTGCCATGAATATGAACCTCCTACCGGTACTAAAAGATGGCTCAACAGCGGCAGCCAAGGCGTTTTCAACCTTTATCCCGGGCAGCAGCATGCTTACGCACCTAATGGACGGGTCTATGATTACTGATCCATTTGGACGCTCGGACGCCTCGGGGATCTTTAACGACTTTCCTGACTTTGATGGCGACGAGCTTGTAATCGACCCGGATCCGAGAATTTTTCAGCGTCGATATACACATGGCCAGAGGCTCAAAACTGACACGAATGAGTGCTCTGTACTGCGGATAGCAATGTCAACGATTGGAGAAGCAGACGAAAGCAATCTCGACACAGAAGTGCTGCTGGAGGCGATTGCGATGGATATTTGGGACACAGATCTCAAGTACACATCCAATCTACCCATTAGTGAACAGCTGAACCTCCCGGAAAACGGTCAGGATAGTACGGAGAAGGGGAGTGCACACACTGAAAGAGTGTACAATCAAGAGCGTGGAACAACGAAAGAGAGAGTAATCCAGCCACGCGAGTCAAAACCAGCTCTGATCGAGCCTTTGAAGGTGCAGACGTCTATATCCACAGCGTCGTCGTCTGGCGCCTCCACGCCTGTCAACAAGGTCAAGCAGCGCCTTGTGCATCGCGCATCAATGTCTCCAGATGCAAGCCGGGCAGCCCAGCGTGCGATCCAGAAGCATTTTGGGGCAACACCCAATTGTGAAATTAAGCTGAAGTGTATGGTAGGCGGTCGGATTGCTGTCTCACCAGAGCTGGAGCCCACCATTCGACGTGATGTCGCCGAACTAGCTTCAGAGCTTCATGCAGCTTCAGCTACCGCCGAGAAAACAAAGCATCTCGCACGGAGACTTTGGCCAGCATCTGGAATTACACGGGTATGCGCATGTCTCACCAGTTTGTACCTGCTTCAGGGCGACATGAATCAAGTGCAGGTGACAATTAGCGCGTGGCTGAACTGCTTCGACCCTAATGCGCAGCAGGAGGGCCCAGAAGGAAACGAAGACTCTATCGAAAACAAGAGTGAGCTCAATAATGCACCTGCAGCTGCAAGTGGATTTGCCCGTGGCGAGGCTCTTTTGGATGGCGATGGCTTGCCGCTGACGAGAGGTGACTGGAACCTGGTGCGAACACTGATGTCAATTTACTTTGCGATTTGGGCTGCTGGATCAAAGTTGCATTTGCACCCTTTGAACCAGAAGGACCACCCTAATGGCGAGTTTTGTAGATTATACGAAAGCGAGATGGGGATAACGATGACATTGGAGCCGCGCTATCAATGGGGTAGTGACGACGAGACTGAGTCAGCCACATCAGAGGAAGCCGAGGCGTTCGTAGCCAAATATGGTGTGTATATCAACCCGGACCTTGCTGCAGAAGTGTGCAACCTTCGTCAGTTTACAGGTGCATTGAAGATTGTGCTGGATGAGGTCGTCTCCAGTGCCGACATGGATGAGACGTGTGGCGACATTGTGAGTTGGATCTCGGAGAAGGAGAGTGGCAAAGCTTTCTCAACGTTGAAAGAGCGGGATTCTCTGTGTCTTTTGTTGCACTTGCTGGACATCTTGTTGAAGAAATGTCCTCAGGAAACTATCGAGTTGTGTGTAAGTAAGTATCCCGTGTTGTATCCGTGGAATATCGAGCAAGCGTTGTTCGGAGTAAACCTTGATTGGGATGCAGTCGATGAAAGCAAAGATGGCATTCGTGAGATCTACAAGCCAGCGACGGTGAGCCAGACGTCGAAATACTTCCGATATCTTGTGCGACTTCTTGCAGAGAAAGGTGACGAAGCTGGTAAAGATGCACAAGTTGTTAGCAGATGCTTGGAGTTGTGCTTTGCAAGCGATGCGGTCGTAGGCGACCTGTTCGATCACGAAGAGAGGCCTAGTCGAATTGCGTGGGTTGCGGCACTTATTCGCCAACCTGATAGGTTCACGTATGACCGTTCGAAGTGCTGGAAAATGTTTGCAGAGAACAATGCATTTTCTGCTCTCATGGAGTTGACGATGTTGTCCTTACGAGACGAAAGCGATGAGACTGCGCTTGAACGAGGACTCGCTGAACTCTCGGAGTTGATGACACTTATTACGAGCAGTAACGAGCTGGTCGTGCTCGACGCAGTGTTTGAACGAGTGGCAGTTCTACCGCACAACTCGGAGGAGTGTCTCTCCAGGATCCTGGGTCAAATGCAAGCGTCTGTGTCAATCGAGAATCGCAACGAACGACTGTGCTCTGCAGTGATCCACGCACTGTTGAACTCGGTGGATCTTGGATACGGCATGCGTCTTCTTGCTCGCTTTCCAATTCTCTTCGCTGCTGCACCACTACAAACTTATCACACGATTGTGGAAACGCACGTGCTGACAGAGCGTCAGAAACATGAAATCTTGCAGATTTTAGAGATCGTGGACACCAACGTGTGGGCATCGTACAAGGAGGACGTTTCAGCTACAAGCTCGGTGTCTTTTGCTCCACAGCTTACTGCTATCCTGCAGCTTGAGATGAGTGCGCTGTTTCCGGCTATGAACCGAGAGCAATACGAGCTGTGGGAGACCAAATGCAAGCAGTATGATGAAGAGACGAAGTCACACAGACGAAGTAAGGTGGAGGAAACAGGTATCGACATCGGGTCTCTCTGCAGGCCGATTAGCCCTCCACTTGGTACGAACCGCGGTACTGGATCGCGGATGTCTTTGGTTGCAGCTCCGATGGCTTGCCGGTCGTTTGAGTATCGGAATAGTGACTGGGGTGGCGAAGTGCAGCTACATGACTCCACGTGCGGAACATGTGATCTCCCAGTGGTGATTATCAGTGACAGTACGTTCTGTGCTTAAAATTTAAGCAATATTATTGCTTAGATGTCATGCTAACTTCTTCATGCTGTGTACAGACAACACCAATCTGGACGTGATACTTCTTCCGTGTGGACATGCCTTTCACGAGAACTGCTTGGAAGAGAATTCGTGTCCAGTTTGTTTAGAAGCCAATCTGAGCACGTTGGACTGCTTTTAAAGAATAATGTCGCCATAGGTACAGGTACGACATTGTTTTGTACTGTCCGAGTGTAGATTCTATGATCCTCACGCTTTTGGTTCAATGTTCAGGTGAATTAGTTAGATGGGACGCACTTTGAAGTATATGCTGTTGCTGAATATTGTTACTGGAGTCTAGTACGTGAGTGCTAATGTTGAGGACTCGTTTGAGGCTGGTTCGACGATTTTTTCCCGCGCTTGCCCCGATTCACGATGAGACCCACCAATTTCTTTCGCATTTGGCGGTCAATCACGGTTTCCTCGTCCGCTAAGTCTCCAGCTGCCCCTGCGTTGGTGATGTCTCCAGCCTCATCGTTATTGTAAGTACCGTCGTGTCCAGAAGTATGGCCAGCACGTCGAACCGAAGAAACTTTCGGCTCCTCCCCGGGAAGCAAAAGAAATGAGGATCTGACGACGCTCGATCGTGACTTGGGACGTACACGAACATTGGCTGGTGACGCAGTGGTTGACGCCATACGCAAGATGAAATGCATTTCTGTCTCGGAGGATGCAGGAGCACGCACAGAGTTCTGGTGAACTCCAGGCTTATCGTCTGTGGTTGGAGCGCCGCCAGTGAGTACAGACCCTGATCCGGAACTGTTGGGGTTTGTCGTCGTCTCGGATCGATGCAGCTCACGCTCGGCTTTTTCGCGATTGATGACATCCAAGACGCGGTTAAGCTTCTGCTCTATGATGTGCAGTAAATCCGGCGTGGGCGTCTCTATTGCTCGACTGAGTTCGTGCTGGTCGTCGTAATCCAGAGATCCGTGCACCGTGCTGAGCTTGGTAAGACACTTCAGCATACACGCACGAAAAGCGTCCATGAGGACATTAGCGCGGTTGCACTTGTCGGCCAGCACTGCGGCTTCTTTCTCCGTCTCCTTCAGGCGATCCGATGTCTGATCCATTTCTTGGTAAATCGTACGGGAGTTGGCTGCTGCGCTTCGCAAGTGACTCAATGACTCGTTCAACTGCTTGTGGCGTTCTCGTAGCTTACGCATTCGTGCATCGCTGATCGTGTGTTCTTCTTTTAGAGCACGCAAAGTATCGTCACGTCCAACATACTTGGCGATGATCTTGTCCACTTCGTTGGTTCCAGCAGCTTCGATGATATGCTTCAACTCAGCCTCGACGCTAATCAGCTTCCGATCCGTGTCTGAAAGTTCTTCCTGAATCTCGAAAAAGTGCGTCATTTGTGCCGATGATTCGCGACGAAGACGACGTGACTCTTTCTGCTTGAGTTGGCCTAACGCGGTCTGAACATTGTTCTTGCGTGAAACTTCGCGCGCTTCAAGGATATCGGACTTCAGACGGGTTTGTTCTACAGCATGCTGCAAGTCGTCGAGTGCACGAATGTTGGCCTGTTTTTTCTCCCACCACTCTGTGTACAGCTTCTTGTGGCCACTTTCGGCTGCTGATTTCTCTTGACGTGCTGCCAACAAGCCTGTCATTGCGCTGGAGAGCTCTTGTTGAAGAGATTGCAGTGCTTTCTCCTTCGCCAGAGTCGCTTTCTTGGCGTCCAAAGCTTCTCGACTCAAACGCTGAATCATGTGGTTGTACACGCCTCGATCCTTTAATTCCTCATCTAGCTTGGACTCGTAGAGCTGTTGAAGAGTAACAAGTTGACGAGGTGAGCTTTTGAAAGAGATTCGAGAGAAGTAAGGGACATACCGATGACTTGTTCTCAATATTTGTCATTTGAGATTTGATTTGGGAATTGTCGGCCATTCGACCGTGCAGAGTCATCGTCATATTTTCGATCTCCTCTTCAAGTCTCTAAAGAACATTTCATGTGATATCGCTAGAAACGACAGCTCACAATGTCAATTGGTCTGACAGGAACGTACCTTGATCTCTAGCTCCTTGCGCCAGTTTACATTCTTAACTGTATCGTGCTCCTGCATGATTCGAAGTCGGTCAGCAACTTTTTTTCCTTGAAAATATCACTCACAATTATTCGAGTGGGAGCTTACACGACGCAGACCAGCAATCTCATCCACTTCTTTCTCAACAATTTGCGTCTCATCCCCGACCGTGATGCCAAGCGATGAGAGGTACGGCTGCACTGATGGCGCGGACACCTTCCTGCAAACACCAACAACAATGAGCTCAAGGATCTCCATCGCCAAAAACTATACTTCGAAGTATTTCACTCTTTTACATTTTGTTCAGTCCACGCCGAGGCGATAGCATCGACTCCGTTGCCTTAGCATCTGATCCCACCTTGGTATCGGTTGCATTTCCTGATAGCCAACGTTGTCGTCCGCCGAAAGTGCCTCGCGTTCTCTCCGATTGGGGTCCGTCATGAGGCGGAATCTGAATAGTAAGTTCATCTTCCTCTCTCGCGTCCATTTCTCAAAGCGTTGAGCTAACTTGCCGCAGCACTCAAGTTCGTTTTGTCAAGTTGAAGCTTCAAATAGAAGGTGAAGCCATCTTTATATGGCTACACCTGTTGAAGATGTTATTTTTTTTTATGCTAAAGGTTTATTTTTAGATAAATAGTACCGTGGCCCATCAAATTAATGCGCTGCACTAATCCTACACACATCTCCGCCCAATATTTCGGGTTTTCTTAGGAAGAGCTCTGGATGCTGTCGTCTAGTGACTGCCAGTGCGGCCATGCGCACGGCGACGAGCACGATCACGATGAGAACGAGGAGGAGGACGACCAGGTAAGTGCTTGAATGGTATCTTAAACGTAATAATCACCCCCTAATCGATGAATCAATTCAGCCGGCACTGTCTCTAGCGTATCAACTATGGCAACCATGGCGGCTAATCGTGATGGTATGTAAACACGCTGAACTCTTTTATTTTTCATATCTTATACTGAACTAACTATTACGTAGAACCCGCTGCCAGTGCTCATAGCGTCCGTAATCGCCAACACAATCTTCGTGACGGTCGGAGGAGTGTTACGTCTATTGGCACAACTCCTCACGCTTCCTGGACTGCTAGTGATACTTGTACTTGGGGTCATTCTGGTTATCCGTCGAGTTGCCTCGCTAATGGCATATCCCGGTCAATTGAAGCTTGTGATCCGAGAGGGTGAAGCCAACTTCGCTCGACTGACCAAACGGCGACTACAGATCTTCGCTGAGGCAGCTGCAGAGTTGGCTGCTGTACTGGACCCCACAGCCAGCAACAAACCCATGAGACTTCGTTTCTTACAAGTTCATCAGAATTTCACATTTGCTCTGGAAACAATTATGCTGCCGGTCATGCAGTCACTGGAAATTGTGGAACGAAGTGAACATTTAGGAATTAACGGCGTGAAGTTACTGCGAATATTACGAGAGATCCATAAGGTGAACTCGCAGAAATTAGCCGAACCGTGTTCGAAATTGTGTTCCGCGTCGGAGAAAACGTTCGAGACGCAGAGACTCAAAGCGTTTGGAGGCGAAGACAAGACGGAACCGACTCTAAAAACTACGGAGCATACGCGAATGAAGTTGTTCGGAGGGTCCTCAAAGCCAGTGCTGAAAAGATCACCGACGGTTGATTCTGCTGCGTTGGAAGCGGAGGCGGCAGCGAAGCCCAAGCCTGTGGAAATGGCTCATCCGTTGGTGACATTTGCAGTTGCTGTACGGCGCTTACAGGCTGCGATCCCACTGATCGGACGACCTCAAACTGATGCCCCAGCGGCCAGGAATTTGACTTGGATCGCGAAGGAAATATGTCGAGGATCCAGCACTGAAGTCGACCATATCGCGACGCTGGAAATGCTCCGCGCTGACATGACCGTGCGCTTTGTACGTAGTTGATCTAGTAGCATTGTGTCCTGTTAAAATCCTAACTGGTTGCGGTGTAGAAAGCGGAGCAGATGTGGATTCCAGGCTACAAAGGCCATCAGGTGGACGCTATGCTGATACCCGCTGCAACAAGTGGACGCGACGCTGTTGACCGTCCTTTTTTGTTGTCTTTACAACCCGATGGGGTGCAACCCGAACGGCGGTCTGTACGAGCTTCATCACCTTCAGATGGACTGGATCAAGTTCTACACCTCCGAGCTCGACTGCCACGTTCTAGTGTTCAATTACCGCGGATACGGACGCTGCAAAGGATCTCCCTCTCCTGCCATGCACAATCTGGATGGAATTGCTATTGTGAATTATCTCAAGAGCGAGCGTGGCTTTAAGAAAATTGCAGTCCATGGCGAATCCATCGGCGGTCTAGTGGCCACATATCTAGCTCGTAATTCTCCTCACGTGGACGCTCTTATAGCAGACCGAACGTTCAGTACAGTGCCAGCATTAGCCCAACGAATGATCGCCAAATGGGCAGGAACGGTAGTCGACCGGGTCATGCGCTGGGAGACCGACAATGTGCAGAATTATCTCGAAGTGACTTGTGCCAAGCTCTTGTGTTCGGATCCGAGCGACGAGATCATTTTAGACGGAGCTTCACTCAAGTCTGGGGTGGCCCTAAGCCTTGAATTGGGAGATAAGACGTTCAGTCTACGTCGTCAACGTGTAGCAGACGGCACGCCTACGTCGCCTGCGTTATCCACAAATGCTGCTCGGACAATTCGTAGACGATGTGGTCCTCGCAGTACTCGTCGAGTAAGTGAAGCTGCGAGTCGGCCACAACTTGGACAGCCCTTGACCGAGACGATGGCAGCTCGCTTTAGTGACGCTGTTCTGTCTGTTGGAAGACGGGCACTGGAATACACTACACGGCGTGATAGGGACGCTGGAGATCGTGAGAAAACACTCGAAGAAGGCGAGAAACCCGCGACTTCAAGCCACGTCACTATTGCCGTCCAGGAATCTCAATTACAAGATGAAAATGCTGCAGATAGCGAGCAGCATCCGATGCTTTCTACTGACCCGACAGCTCCCATTCCTATCACCACAACGGCAGCCTTTCCTGATGAATTGTTAGCAGTTGTTTGGATGCAACTCGCACGATTGGATGGATACTGCGGCCAGGTGCTTCTTCAGGCTGCAGAGAACGGAGGTTATGACAAGATCCGCGCTTGGACAGCTTCGTTATTGGCGTGGGGCGGTCGTGTAGCTCCCGAGCGGAGAAATGTGCGTTCGATTGAGCCTTTCGACCGCAACGGCATCTTTATTGTGCCGATTACGGTCGCAGAGGCTCATGTGATGCTGCAGCATCTTGTAGAGCAGTATCCGCCTCTCAAGTTCGACTACGATATCGGGTTTGTTGTTCTTATGCTCGAGTATTTAAATGACTCGTTGGAGAGACGATGGCGGCATCTGGACAGCACCAAGACCAGCGAAACCGCTGCGAAAAGTGAAGCTGCTCCGAGTGACAAGTGCAGCAAGAGCGCTGATAAATCGACTGAGCGCGAGGCTGTTCCGTTGGTGATCAACACAGGTGATCCCAAACTAGGCTGCCTGTTGCCTCTGCATTGCGGCCACAATAAAAACTTCGACGAAACAGAGAAGCAGGCACTGATATGCTTCCTCCGTCATGTAGGCTTCGTGGGACCAGCCAAATAGATACAAATAAATGCACAAAAGAAGTGGTGGAGCTTTTTTTAGTGAAATGAACGTGTGGCTCTAGCGAGCAAAGCAAGAGATTCACTTGTTTTTCGAGTGAGGAAAGGTCTACGTGCTGTTGCTGAGGAGAGAGTACGTACTACTGTACTGCCTTTGGCCTTACTGTGAGCACAAAACCACAATTCCCCGTTTCACTGTACATACACGCCTGAAGGTCATGAGGGACAGTGTCGCCATTGACAAAACGACAATAAACGATGTAAGTTATGTAATGTAATGTATTACGTTTATCGCGAGCCTACATACTCCGTGCTAGACTAACGATGTAAGTACATGTATTAAAAATATGGTAGAGCACCAGACACAGAACTTTTAAATTAAAACGTTCGTACAGTTCAGTACAGCTCTTTACATAAATCTAAACCTGTTTTCATTTTTTAAGGCTCTTGGCAGTTAAAAAATACCGAAGGACGGTGTCTTGAATCGACAATTAAAATAGTTGGGATCTTCAAGCAAACACTTCCTTTTTTACGTGACATCTCGTTAAAGATCACCTTTGACTACATCACGTCAAAAGTATTCGCATTTTGTATTTATGCTCGAGAGCTGATTATATACTCTAGTTTTCCAATGTCCCTTCATTTTTTCATATGGCTAGATGCGCGCACGTGAACACTGTTCAGAACAGTGGGTATGTAGTTTATAAAATTTTACACCTGGCGACTACCTCTCAAAAATGATTATCACGGCATTGTATCAACAATACACCTCTAGTAATTTTGAAATCTAAGAAATGAGAACAATTCTGGTTGGGACGGAAAAATGTGTTCGAGCGGCAAATAATATCATGGTCTGGATGCGCTAGAGCAACGAATGTGAGTCAACGACAGAGTAGAGTGATGTCTTACAATGAACTTACAGAAAATAAAAAAAGAAATGGTTGAAAGCAACGAAATTAAATTGGTCTGCAAATCACCACATGTAAAATTAGAATGACACATGGGCAGTGACGCATGAATTGATTAATGAATACAGTTTTTTTTTGCGGCTTAATCATGAGGGAAGGCGATGCTTTGTCCAATGGCGTTCCTAAGCTACCGGTATGTTATACGCCGGTATGCTCGTAAACAACGTTTGCTTGCCACAGCATCAACGCGTCGACGCATTCCCAACAACAAGCACCGATTTCCATCTCCATTTTCGAATTCCCCTTCGCCTGCAATAGCTAATCCGACTCCTACTTCTTCATCCACATGCTTCAGTTCTTCGCTACCCTTGCGATCGGCATCGCAGTTGCGTTCGGTGCTCCTGTCCCGGATGGCACTTGGCCTACTAGTCAAGGCAATGTCAGCTACACTGAAGTCTACGTCGTGAAAGCGGGTGAAGTGTTTGACGGTGGCATGAAAACCTACGACCGCTCGGACATCACCTGCCTCGGACAGACCGAGAGCAACGGATCATCGAATGCTGTCTTCGAGGTCGAACCCAGTGCCACGCTCAAGAACGTTATCATCGGCACGAATCAAATGGAGGGCGTCCACTGTGAGATGTCGGACTGCACGATCGAGAACGTGTGGTGGGAGGACGTGTGCGAGGATGCCCTGAGCATCAAGGGTGGAAATGCTTCCAGTGTCTCCAGGGTCATCGGTGGTGGGGCTCGTTACGCGGACGACAAAGTAGTCCAGCACAACGGATACGGTACCGTTGTTATCGATGGTTTCTTTGCGCAAGATTTCGGTAAGCTGTACCGTTCATGCGGTAACTGCAAGAGCAATCCTCGTCAGCGCTTCCTCAACTTGACCAATATTTACGCGGACCTGGAGATCATCTAGGCCCAGCGTGTCGACCCGAACGTGAGTTTTGTCATGATGAATGAGAACTTCGGCGATCAAGCTGTTTTGCGCAACATTTATGTGAAGCCAAGCACGGAGAACTACACCGAGTGCGCCTCATCATTTGGTGTGAACAAGAGCGGAGCCCGACCGGTTATTCTAAGCAATGGCCTCAAGAATCCGGTCTGTCAGTACTCCTTTGACGACGTTCACATTGTCCAAGACGGACAGAACACCCAACAGCAGCAGCAGCACCAGCTACAACAGTAGATGATGCCGTTGGCTGAGTGGAGGAGGTTGAAAACTACATGGAACTTGTGCCGTAAGTGCTCGTGCTATTGTTTGTCAATCTTGAATTATCTCGCTGGCTCAACAGTGGCATGTCCTGCATGTACTACATGCGTAAATACAAATAGGAAGCACAAACTTGTAGTCTGAGCCTTGCATCTAGTGCTCATGTAGTTATTCATCACGAGATTAATTACTTTTAGATGATTCAGCGTCTCTAGAATTAGGGCTTTTCTTCTTCACCATCTTCAACGACATGCGAGGCTCGCATTGCGAGCGACATTTGGGATCTGCTGTATTTTCTAAAGCCCGATCGGCAACTTATTTATAACATCTGGAGTTGTCCTACCCAATTTATTCGATCTGCCATATCAAATGATCCGCATGTTATCCTTTAAATCGACCCTTTTTTGCCGTTTTGAGTAGTATCTCGACCAGATACGGATAAATCGACCCTTTTTTGCCGTTTTGAGTAGTATCTCGACCAGATACGGAGATAGCTATCTGAGATACCGAGGGGGGTATCTCACGGGGGTGACCGCGTCTGATACAAGAATCGTAATATTTCAGACGCCTGCGACCCCACTTATATACGGACTGAGAGGTCACGACACGGCTATATCTTCTTGACAGTATCGTGCATTCCATTGTAATATTTGCGTGCTGGAAAGATTGTAGCGCAAGAACATGTACTAAAGTATAAAAACTACAACATACATTCGTGATGATTATTGCGCTTGCAAGCTCGCTAGTGTCGAGAAAATTTTGGCTCGCGAAGCCGAAGCCTTCTTTACGTTGGATGTGCTTGTCGTCAGCGACGGCATGTGCTCGAGAAGCGATTCTGGACGATGCTTGATAATAAACTTCATTACGGCATGCATGTAGTGGAGTGCGTACACTGCACAGTCGACAACGTTAGCCTGACGAGGCTTCGTGACGTAGTTGTACGTGGTTGTTACAGTAGTGCCGCTGGTATCAGATGCTATGGCCTTAACTAGAAACCATTCGATCACAGCAAAAATATAGTCTGGTTCATGACCACCCCGCAATGAATTCACGTGGTATATGAGGGTGCTTTCGCTGGAAAGAGGGCGCTCAACTACCACAAAGCTCCAGTGGTCGCCCATCACAGCCGGAAGGATCACGTATGTGTGCGAAATTCAATTAGCTTGCCGGGTTATTTCATCAGCACTCCGTTCTGTAGCCATTCGACCAATATACGCGAAATTAATCTCCGAAAAAATTGCTGACGTGCCCGAATACACAAGCCTATCTTTTTCAAAATACGCTGCAATGCAAAAGTCGGCAGCCGCATTTGTTACCATGTTGCCTTCCTTTAAGCTCTCCAAATCATCCGCAAATAGCGGAATTGCGACAGGAGCAGGGTCAACCACCCCCGCTAAGCGCGCTTCCGACGTGTTAAGGGATTGGTTTGCGTGGCCAGAGCCAGAGAGCCGCACCATGGGTATATTTTGGTCTGTCCGCGGCCGAAGTTCATAATTGCCGACGAATTGCTCGGCGCTGCGTGAGGAACCGCGAGACCCATGAACTCTGCGCACTGTCTGTTTTAAGAGCAAACTGCTCTATTCTGCTACAGTAGTCAAATACATCTTCCCTCTTCACCTTTCCATCTTCGCGAGCGCAGGTATCACAATACTCAATAACTGCCCATTCGTACGTTTCCATCCTGTGCTTACGCCCGCCTCCCTTTTCGCGCTTGGCGTCCCCAGGCTCATAAGTATCGAGTTTATGCCAATATGTTTTCTTCCATGATAGAAGCGTCGGCTTCAGCACGTTTAGCTCCTTAGCGGCTTTGCCTGCGCTCCAATCGGAGTGATCTCGCCACGTTTTAAGTTTTGCTATCCGCTCTCGAACGGGAGTCTCAGTACGCGCCATCGCGGATCACTGCTTGGGAATTGATTTTGCCTAAACGAGAGTGAGAACAATGAGTGGTCACACCAATCTGAACGGATATGCAGAATAGATTGACCGGTCAGTTTATTTTAATATACGTTTATTCAGAATAGACTGACCGATCAATTTATTTAGAATAGTCAGACCAGTCAGTCTGTTTTAGTCTTGTCGAAGTTCAAAATAGTCTGACTGGTCAGTCTATTCTGACTATATTGATTAGCAGAATAGACTGACCTTTCAGACTATTCAGAATAGTCTGACCCGTCAGTCTATTCTGAATATATCGGTTGCTAGAATAGACTGACGGGTCAATCAGTTCAAAACAGTCTGATCTGTTGTTTTACGCACGCTCTAAATAAATTGATCAGTCAGTTTATTATCAACAGCACCATTTTCACATTAAACTGACCGGTCAATCTTTTTTATTTGTGTTCAGAACAGATTGAACAGTCGATGTCTAAGTCACGTACCATTACAACTGAATTGTGTAGGTATCTAGCTTCCTGCTGAATGCGTTAAGGGACAAATTGTCACCCTTCCGCGCCAACTCAAGTTTTTCCGCGGCCTGGTTTGGAGAAATGTTATGCGTAGCAGCTGTCTTTGTGATGGCATCATAGTATTTTTTGCGCCGGAGATAGAAGCGAGCTTCTGTCGGGTCTTTCCGCCATTTAGACCCGAGCTTCTCATTTGCCTCCGAAATTGACATGTTTCCTGCAAGCCCCACAGAGTACTCTTTCCACAAGTCCACAACCGTCGAGATTGATCTGCTCAGCTTTGGATTACGAGGTTGAAGTGACTGCGGAATTGCACATGATGTAAAGGGCGGCTGCGTTACTGCTGACTGCAGCGGATCATGACCTGAGGTGCTGTCTTCCCAGCTGAGTACAAGCCGTTTGTTTGAGAGAGCCTTTAGTGTATCTATCCCCGCTGCTAGCGCATCCTGCTTGCCGTGTAGAGATTCCATTCCGTTCTTCAGCACGTCCGCAATTTGAGGCACTACAACTGCAAGCGATTTTGTTTCAGGCTGTGTAATCGCTGGTATCAACGAATAGAGTTCCTGATCAAAGGATGCGTACTCTGCAGTGGAAAACAAACTGTGCTTCCACAATTGATGATTGGGATACTGCCGCCGCAGCCCTACATGGGTCTTGGAGAAAGACCACTCGCATGTGACGGAGCATTTGAATG
>NW_003303741.1:1176461-1190468 GCF_000142945.1 Phytophthora infestans T30-4
AAAGCCCCGTCTTAGGCGAGTCCGGTTCCGGTCCCGTTGGTCCTTTGTGAAAGCCAAAATATGGATTTAATGTCTATAATGGAGAAGTAGGAGGTGTACGTCAGGCGGCTAGTAAGTCCACCCGAACTTACTCGTCCCTGCCGAATAAGTGCCAGAAGGAAAAGCGTCCCATGTCATGTGTTATTGAGAACTGGTAGATTGATGTGGATCGGGATCACGATATGAGCGATAACGATATACGACAAACAGTGAACTTTCTAATTAAAGGCGCGATTTGAACACTTACTGAGAGGATCGACCTGTTCGCCTGAGGGGAGGCTAACTTAGACCTGTTACAGTGGTGGTGCAATACGGGAAATTCTAGTTTGCCCAATTTGGCCAGAGTTGCACGTTCCATTTTGTGCATACTCGCATCCAGCACCATGTCTGAGAGCAACGTTTCTTGCGCAGGAGCTAAGATGTCCAAAACGGGAAAGTGTATAAAGCCATCGGCGCTCGACGATGCTCTTGTAAGTCGTACTAATGCGGACCTTTTGTGATAAATATATATTTCTTAACACACGTAGCTTTTTATAAATACACCTAATGACGATTTTACCCTCATTGCTTTACTACGCCCACGTGACCGGTATTGCGAGTGGGCGTGTGTACCCGAAAATCCCAGTGCTTTTGAAATGGGTATAATCGGTTTCCCGATGGCGACTACAACATTAAGGTGGATAGGCTGTGTCACCCGCTAAGTACCGTTTGCGATCCCTGCTGCGTATTCTACATTCAAGTTTAAACCATAAAACCCAGAGCGAACTTACACTGTGCGCCATGTTATTTTGGCCACTAACGTTTGGGGTATAGCTCCGTCACTTTACGAGTTAAGAGATACTATATCGATATGCTGCAGGTGTCGCTAAACGGCGTTTGTAAAAATGCTCTCATGATTTTATCCGGAGTCCAGCGAAACCAAGAAAACCTGATCTCGACGTCCGTGATCATGAAGCGCCACTGGAGCGGGCGCAAAGAGGTGCAACAAGAGGCACGTAATAATCATTATCGGTAATGATCAGTCTCTGCTGCTGCTCCGATGCCTGAGCGTGGAGCCTGTTGGAACCCCGATTCGAGTAAGTGACGAAGTCTACATGGAGTACGGAGAGATAGTTACACTTTGGGACCTGGCAACTGGCGATAAGCGCTGAAGCGCTTTTGAGCTTACCAAACGTATGCATTGCTGGGGACGTGCGTATGAAGCGACTAGATCCCGCTTAAGTAGTAGTTGAAGCTTGACACAAATTTATTCTTTTATTTCCCTTCTAAGTGTAAAGATCCTAGGATATACGGATCCAGTGCAGTTTACAAGAGGGTTTGATCCCAAATAATTTGAGGACTTTCCTGCACTATGGAGATCCAAGATGTCGGGACCTTTGACGTACACGAACAAAGGTGTCCTAAAGCACTGGGATGGGAAGGATCGGCACCAGTATAAGTGGACGATGGAGATTGTATTCAAGAAGAAGAAGCTTAATGTGATTGTGACTGGCGTTGCTGACCTCAGAGAAAGAGGAGGAATTTGATGACAAGCAACTGACCATCATGCAGCTTATAGGGATGGCATTGTCAGCTGATATTTGCTACCAGATTTGTGTCAAGTTCATGGGGACCGACATGTGGAAGGCGTTATGCGTGATCTATGAAAGCCGGAAAAATCGAGCTACTCTGGTCCATAGAGCGGGAAGCATTCGTCATGAGCTTGACATGCTGGAGCTTACCTCAGGTAGAGACGTTAACAAGCATCTGAATAAAATGTTCGATTTGCGAGCGGAGCTGTTGTCCCGGAACTATCTGTTTGACGACACTGCGATGGTGGGGTTGATGCTGAACCGTTTACCCCACACTTACGAGCTTGAAAGTTTGAAGTGTGGTGTCCGCTACAATAGTGCAGACACACTCGTTTCTCCTGAGCGAGCTCGTGAGATGACTCTGGAGGAAGTGGGAAGCAGGAGACCGAAGGAAATGCAGATCAGCATAAAGGAAGCAAAGCAAAAGACACAACGAAGTGAGAAAGCGCTTTGTTTGCGAAAGGACTGACCACCTGATTGCGGATTGCCAAGAAAAAGCGAAAAGTCGCGAAAGCAATGGGGCCGCTGGAAATGGACAGCAACGAAAGAAATGTGTAAAGTGTCGATGTACAGTACCGCGCGTCATCTGATTCTAAAAATGAAGAAACAACACTGGAAAAAGTGAAGGAAGACTTGGATGTGATGCTAATCGACTCCTGACTATCGATAGAAAGCCTCGTGGGTATCCTAGGGGGTCGGGTGAGGTGGTGGAGGCTGCGAACGGCGGAAATGCTCGTGTAGGTTGGTCGTACGATGGTGTTGAACACGATTCAAGTGAAGTGGACACTGTGGTGGCAGGTGGTACTTTGATACGACCGCTAACGTTCATGGGACCGGAAATACGTGAGACTACGTGGCATTTACACCAGATCTGAACCAGTCCCAGCATGCACATGGTGTCACGCCTGCGCTAGCCTCCCAAGTAGCGGGAGTTGTGATCACAGTGGGTGATGGTGAGCGGAAGAATGTTGGTCTAAACGATGGCCTCTATGTTCCCGGGGCAACCCATGGTTTACGTCCGGTTGGACTAGCTACTGAGCAGGGATTTGACTTTAATTAGTACGGTCAATTGAAAAGCTTCCGAGTGCGTGACGAACATGATGAAAATGTTATTGTGGCTACTCCAGAGGATGGAGCGTAGGGATTTTAAGTGAGCCATCCGTCTGTTGTTATATTTGTGAGTCCACGAGATCGGCCATTGTGCAATTTCGCTGTAGCAGAAGGTGTTGCTCCTTTGAAGCTCTGACATGAGCGATTGGGACACACTTGCCCACAGTATCTGTAGCACATAGTTGACAAGCATCTCGTACGTGGCACAATGCTCAGACAACGTGAGTTGGAAAACATGTGACGCTTGCCACATTAGAAAACAGAAAAAAAGCAGATGCACCAGAAGAAGCTTGAGCGCGGCACCACACAACCGAACCAAGTGATCTATGCAGACTTGTTGATCCCTAGTAAGCCGAAAGGCACTCGATTCGAAGCTGTTCTCGTAGTGATGTATGGCTTCACTCGATATGGGAAAGTGCACATGCTGACCAGCAAAATCAAGTGAAGTTGTGAATCAGCACATTAAGACGTACGCTCTATGGGCTGAACGACAAGCTGGCAGACAGCGAGAAGGCTCAACGCGTTTGAAATACCGAGTTCATCAAATGTTGACTGATAAAGGAGGTGAATTTGTCAATCCAGCGATGGTTACATCGTACAGCGCGCCTGGGATTGAACATGCGGAGGTCGGTCAAAAGTACGAGAGTGATGGTCTCGTCCGCACTTAAGAGTTGTCTTGTCTTTGGTGTCGGGCGTGTCGTGTAGTTAGGATGAAGGACTTGTTGTTCAGAGTGAGAATTTAAAAGTGATGGAGTCGAGGCTAGTTGTGTTTCATCGGGGAAGGCCCGCAGGCAAAACCCCCTTTCAGTTCTCAGTGACTACTCCGGCTTACAACAGTAAGCAAGGGAGGACCAATGATGGTCACGATCCTTTCTTGAGAAGCTCCTCAGAGTCTTTCTCGGATCTATTTTTCTCCCTCATAGTCACAACCACTCACATCTTGCGCTCCTCCTATTCATTAGTATCTAACTGGAATGAGACTGACATCAACTAACTAATCTGTTACTACTGCTTTGTGCTCCAGCTATTGATGTCTCGTACTCCCACCTCATACCAGATTCGATACTATCCAGTATACAAATATGCAACGTGCACTAGCACAACAAAACCGTCCGGAATAGCTGCGATCATGCTTGTCAGGCTTCTTCCATTTCGACGTCTTTCACGACTGCGTGCTCTCGAGCAGAGGCCGCAACCTTAGCCCAAGTACTAGGTACGTCTTCCACATTGAGCCGACTTCGCTGACGCTCAAATTCTGCAGGACCTAGCGCCTTAGTAAAAATGTCAGCTAGATTTTCAGCACTCTGCACGTACACCAAATCCAATTCCTTTGCTTGAATATACTCATTGATGAAACGTGCATGCTTTGCCATATGTCTCACTCTCGACGTGTTGCCGTTGCATGCCACTACAGCGATAGCACTTTGGTTGTCGCAGTGAATCGGTACTTGTAGCTCTTGACCACTAAAACCCAGTTCCAGCACAAGTTCTCTTGCCCATACAACCATCTTAGTACACTCGCAACATGCAACCAATTCAGAACTGCATGTGTCCTCCGTCACACGTCGTTGACCATGACTTTTCCACATCCACGTGTTGCCGTGTAGACGTAGAAGGTATCCTGTCACAGATCTACTCGTTTCCGGACACGACTGGTGGTCCGCATCACAAAATGCATCCATCACAACAGACTCAGAATTCACTCGATACACCAATCCCATATTCTTTGTAGCCAATGCGTAGCGCACTACTCGCTGTGCCGCTCGATAGTTCTCAATGCTGTAGGCACTCATATATCGGCCCAAATTCCTCACTACATGGGCCAAATCAGGTCTTGTACAAGCAACAAGATACTGTAGTGATCCCACGATCTCTTTGTAGGGCAATGCTGGGTCGTTGATCTTGGTCAATTCCGTCTCGATCTTAGTAGGCTTTTCATGATGAAACTGTGGTGAACGAACTGATCTTGCTGATTGCAGGCCAAACTTATCTGCTAACCGCTCAATGTACGCCGTCTGGGAAAGGCAAACCATTCGTCCAGGCATGTAGTTTACTTCCATTCCAAGAAGGTGTCGCACTCGACCCAAATCTTTCAGCTTAAACCAATCTGCAAGCTGCAAAATGACTTCTTCAATGTCATTTGGAATCCCAGCAATTATGATATCATCAACGTACACTGTAAGGAACATCACATGTCCTTGACATCGTCTCCAATACACTCCTGCATCAAACGTACACTGTACGAAACCAAGTTTCACTAAGACTTTGTGTAGTGTATCATTCCATATCTTCGACGCTTGTTTCAATCCATAAAGACCTTTGCGTAGTCTGCATACACGGTCCGTTCCATCTTCGTATCCTTCCGGTTGCTCCATGTAAATTACTACATCAACCAGTTCACCATTTAGAAAGGCTGTCACAAAATCGACATGCTTGCACTCCAAACCCAGTAGCATAGCCATCAGCATGACCAGACGAACCGACTCAATTCTGACAACAGGAGAGTAAGTAGCGAGATAATCAATTCCAAACTTCTGAAGAAAACCTCGTATAGCAAGCCTTGCCTTCAGTCTGTCAACTTCTCCCTTCTCGTTTCTTTTCACCACCAAGACCCACACCGATGTTAGTATGTTCGCCCGACGTCGACCTTTCCTTTGTTTCGGTCGTGGCACTAGATCCCAAGTCTCGTTCTTCATCAACGCTTCATGCTCCAAATCCATTGCATGGCGCCAGTCCTCGGCATACTCTGACGCTAGAGCTTCTTTTCGCGTTGTGGGGTTCAGAATATCATTGACGACTCCAATCAGCATGCACTGCATCAGCGTCATTGACATCACCCACATATTGGGATTATATCTATTGCTCGATCGGCGTTGCCTGCCAGATCTACGCGGAGCTGTAGCAGCATGTCCACCGTCAACTATCACACTCCCACCAGGTTGAACAATCTGTGCTTCCAAGTTCACATTTTGGTTTGGAGCATTAGTGGCACAACATGCTCCGCCATCAGCTTCAATCGTCTCAACGCACTCCCAATCACTTTCGTCACTGCTACTCATGCTTACATCGTCATCAATAGACACAGGACGTTTCGCTTCTTCGTCAACATGAACCACTGATGGCTCAATTGCCTGTGGGTCAACATTAACCACTGATGGCTCAATTGCCTGTGGCATGTTATCTATCACTGCTACACGTTTGACAGGAAGCCGGACGTAGGAAATTTCAAGAGGTGCAGCTGTGTTTTTACCATAGTATCGCTGACCAAGTAACTTTTCCACATAATCTCCTCCCACAGCTACATCCTCATGAAATCGAACCGATCTGCGCTGGAGAATGTCTCCTGTCTGGAGGTCCAAAAGTCGATATCCTAATGTTGACTCGGCCATACCAAGAAAAATTGCAGGTTTGGCTCGCATTTCCAACTTGTTCTGCTGTTTCTCCTTTGGCAAATGATGATATGCTACACATCCACATACCTTCAAGTCTTTCATATCTGGTTTACGGCTCCACAACTTCTCGTACGGTGTCATATTCGTCAGGGCTTTAGTCACGCTTCTGTTGTCCACGTGCACCACATAGTGCAATATTTCACCCCATAAACACGCTGGTAAATTCGCTGCTTCCCTTATCGCTCGAACTTTGCTGAGAAGTTTACCATTGAGCTTTTCCACCAAACAGTTCTCCTCCGGGGTGTAAGCATTTGTCGTCAACAGTTTTATTCCTTGTTCACGAAAGAAGGTAGTCAACGCTCGATTTAAAAATTCACCTCCTTGGTCACACGAGAACATCTTAACTTTGAAGTCTTTCTCAAGTTGACGAATCAAATTCATAACATTTTCTGCGGCCTCACTCTTCTTCTGAAGCAGGAAGACCCATTTGAAACGAGAAGCCTCATCCTGCACCAATTGAAAATACTTTGCTCCTCCAGGTGTTGTAATTCCAACATAGCAGACGTCGGACATCAAACGTGCACCACACTCTGTAGACCGTTTTCCTTGTTGGCGCTTGAAGGACATTCTTTTCATCTTTGCAGCATCGCATGCAATGCATTTGAGTGGCGTCCTTTTGAAATCATTCAGACTCAGTCCTTCCATACCTTCGGTAAGTTTATCCACTACCATTTTTTTCATTGAGATGTGCCAGTTTCAAATGCCATTTCATGACGGCACTGTTTTCCAACGTTTTACCATGTCGAACAGCCATCATTGCTACTGATACTATAGGGCTCGCCTTCATCCAGTAGAATCCATCATCTTTCTTCTTGAATTCAAGACGAATTCCGTCCTTGTCAAAGTATTTGCATCGTAGTCGCTCGTTGTCTGTGTCAGAATATGATGGTCTCCATCCTGATTGCTCTAACAGACGCTGACTAATTAAATTAGTCACTCCTTCAGGTGCATAACGAACTCCAGGCAAATCCACTTCTTTCCCATTGAGTATTTCCAGTTTAATTGGCCCAGAAAGCTCATTAGTTTTCAATCCACCTTGCCAATCGAGTGTTAATAAAGGATCCTTGACCAATTTACTGAATGAAGCTCCGTTGACACATACATGTGCACCTGCACCACTATCCAGCATCCAATCATGTACTGGGTCTACTTCGAAACCAACTTTGTCTGAAGGCCACGCCATACGTATAGCCACTGGCGGATTGTCAGTATCGCCAAGTTCTCCAGACCAAACCATTCTCATTGACGTTACTTCTCTGCCTTCATGATCGGCAGTGTCGTCGGAGCTGGAACCATTCTTCTTCTGCAGCGCCTTCCAGCCATAACAATCTGCTCGCAGATGACCTTTCTTCTTACAAAAGAAGCACTTCCGATTTTCTTGTGTCACTTTCTTGCCACTGCCACCTTTCTTGTTAAAGCGCTTCTTCGTGTTTTGTATGGCGGGTCGCTGGGACATCACCTTTGTTACTGGCACAGTCTCCACTTGATTATTTGCATTAGCAGCGCATGCCCTGTCCGTCTCAGCTTCTCCAAGCAAAACATTTACAACTGTAGCCAAGTCTGGGGCAACACCACCATTGTTGTTTCGATTAAACATTCGAACTACATTTCGATGCGAATCAACTACCCCTTGAAGAACGATATTAACCATTTCGTTGTCGGTAACTTCAGCATTCATGTTGGCTAATTGACGTCTCAAATCGTCGAGTCGCTCGAGATATTTTTCCATGTCATCACCAGGAGTGAATTTCGCAGCATACAAATCTCGCCGAAGGCGAATTTCACTTGCGTATGCTCGCTTCGTTTTATCTTGCTCAAAAGATGTCCACATTTCTCGAGCAGTTGCCATTCTGCACACCTTCTTCGAATCTTTAGGAAGCATGCCAAATAATAAGGCACAACGCGCAAATTGGTTCCTCTCTATCCATTGAGGGTCATTTGGATCGTCTACTGCGTTGCCACTTACAACCTGCCAACATCCGTGCTGAGCAAGATATCCCTCGATTTGGGCATGATAGAGGTCGAAACCTCCAGCTTCCGTGTACTTCGGTGGCTTCGAGCCACACACGCGCCTCGTTCTGGCTCCACCATTAGCTCCTTGTTGTTGCGCGTTCTGTTGCTGTTGATTCTGCTGTTGACCAACTGCTGGTTGTTGCTGGCCACCTGAGCTCGTCGACATGTTGGATGTGCCCGGTGCTGGTGTTGAACAACTTCTTTGTCCTTACCACAAGCACAAAGCCTCGCCACAACTGCACCAAAATACTTAATACCACGCTTTGGGCTCAGAACCTACGAGAGTGATGGTCTCGTCCGCACTTAAGAGTTGTCTTGTCTTTGGTGTCGGGCGTGTCGTGTAGTTAGGATGAAGGACTTGTTGTTCAGAGTGAGAATTTAAAAGTGATGGAGTCGAGGCTAGTTGTGTTTCATCGGGGAAGGCCCGCAGGCAAAACCCCCTTTCAGTTCTCAGTGACTACTCCGGCTTACAACAGTAAGCAAGGGAGGACCAATGATGGTCACGATCCTTTCTTGAGAAGCTCCTCAGAGTCTTTCTCGGATCTATTTTTCTCCCTCATAGTCACAACCACTCACATCTTGCGCTCCTCCTATTCATTAGTATCTAACTGGAATGAGACTGACATCAACTAACTAATCTGTTACTACTGCTTTGTGCTCCAGCTATTGATGTCTCGTAATTGGCTCTGTGGTTCGCATTCAAGATTCACTACTTCCCGTTTGGGAGTGCGATGGCACTCACATCAAGCACCCCCGCTACAATGGAATTTGTGTTACCTTAGTTGGCAAAGACGGTAACAAGAAGATTATTTCAGTAGCAGTTGCTTTTATTCACAAAGAAACCATTGACAACTTCGTCTGGTTTTTCTCAAACTGTATTGCTGCTGGAATCGCTATGCATGATCGACCTACGTTCGTAGATCAGGGTAAACAACTGTCTGCACAAGCTGTTCTGGCTCGCGTCGGTCTGCGGGTAAATCTAAAGTTCTGCGCGGTTCATATCCGCTTCAATACTGTCGACAAGTTTAAATCTGTGCAGGTTACTAAAGACAGTGTCAACGAACTCATCATGCAATTGCAAAAGTCCACTACTGGTCGAGCATTCGAGCAAAACGTTGCTGCTATAGAAAAAGCATTTCCTACCGGTGTTGTTAGTAGTTCAGGCGGGCAACGGAAAGAGGAGCATGTTTGGTCGTACCTGCGTAGCATACATCCGATCAATTGGACTGTAATTGGTAACAGTACATTGAGTGCTGATGAACTCAATTGGCTAGAACAAAACTGGGCAAACGCACCTGTATATGGCACCGCTACACCGTTGTCTGGCGTTCGGTCTACTAGCGGCGTGGAAGGCGACAACAACAGACTGTTATGGAATCGCACTCGCAATAATCTGGTGTTTCGGTCACTGCGTGCATACTGCTTGCGCGCTCTCGATACCCGCAACAAACTGTTTGCAATAGCACAAAAATGGATCAAATCACGGTCTCACACCTCATGCGATGACACTTTTTAATAAGGAAGATAAACTCGTTACAGAACTCACCGTCGTTCACGCGAAGCTGTCGGAGTTTTACGTCTTCAACTCATTTGACCGATCAGACGTAGCATCTGCAACAAAGATGTACAAAGTAGATATGAGCTCAGGTAAGTGCGAGTCGTGCAGAGTGTGGGAGCAGCTTCACATACCCTGCCGTCACGTACAAGCTGTCTTGATCGAATTAGAGCGGCGAAATTCTGGGGCAGTGCCTTTATATCGCACCTACGAATATTTTCATCAGGCATATTTGGTTAGAACAATCCACGCAGCTCTAGCCGAGATGGACATCAACTTACCAGTCGACAATATTTTAAGCGCAGGACCTACTGTTCTCCCAGCTCCAATTTATCGTCAAGCTGGAGGGGCCCGAAAAAAGCGGAATGCAGACATTCAGTATGGCGAAAAACGGATCCGTAGCAGGGGCGAGGAGTCTGGTCCATCTCGATCTAAAGCAAAGCTGGATACACCGAACGAGATGCGACCGTCTCAATTAAACGAGCATGACGACACGCCTTTTATACAGGCGTTTTTCAAGTCTCAGCAATCTGCAGCACAGCCACAGCAGCGGCCAACATATCATTGCATTCATTGTGGGCTAGATGGGCACAATATAACTACTTGCACGTACACCGGGCAAGAAGAAGAGGGAGAAGACTCCATCTCCCCGGGCGTGTATGTGCTTGGGATTCCACCGTTAGTCAGCTGCGGCGTTGTTCATCCAACACAGGAAGCTGAAGAACTTTAATTCTAGCACGCATCTATCACGAGTAGTTAGTAAGATCGCTCCGAGTGGCTAGCAGAATCTAAATGACAACTTACACGCTTTAGTTATGCTTCATACCTCGCGAGATTTCGTTTTGCATCAGTTTACCTGTAGCGTGCGAGCAAAAGCATTTTAGTTTTCAGCACCTCTTCGGCATCTTCACTAGCACATGACCTTTGCAGACCCACCACGTGATGGCGCGCTGCATCCCGACGAGGTGCGAGATCCTCGTAGTGCAGCACCTGCTTGACTGTAAATGACCTAGCCGAGTCATGAATTTGTTAGCCAATCAGCGTGAAGGAACTTCGTTGGGGCGTCTGGACTTCTTTGTTGGGGAGTCCAGAGGTATATATCCCACCACCGCTACAAAGCTGTCATAGAGACCTATTTCGTAGATCTTCTGCCACACCGAGTTTAGTGTATCATGTAAGCTTGACACGGTTAGATAATATCTCTCCTTAAAGCTACTTCTAAGAAGGTGCAGCAACAAAGCCTTTCTACAGCGGCGTTGGTGCGCAGCTAATTTTGTCGCAACCTCAGTATTTGCCGAAGTGGTTAAAGCGAATTTAACGCTGAGACAATTTTAGACGAAGTTATGCACAGAAATTGCTTTATATAATAAAGTCGCTATCATTGTCAATAACGTTGCTTTGGAAGATAAAGTCGCCAAGATTATCTTCTTACCAGTATACACCAGCAATTAGGTGTATATAGGTGGCTACCGCAGACGCCAAGAGACCTGCCTCGATGAATGCTCATGGTAGCAACGTAGCAAGCTCGGGAGCCGCATGTGTGAAGGAAAACTAATGTGTATGGTGATACAAAATGCATGGGGCGGAAGGAGGTCAAGCGATGGCGGTGAGACAAAGGGATGCGGGTCAACAAACGAATCAGGTGCGTATGAGCTCACGTCTGAGCTGGCGTTTAAAGCCGTATTGCCTCAAAAAGTGTGTGTATATTGCTCTTGGTATGTGCGCAGCAAGCGGACGCATTGGAGAGGGAGCTAATACCGGGTCAGAAGACAAGACTGAGCCAGCAGAATCTAACACGGTGACAGGTATGAAAATGCATACTTATTGGGCTTAAAATATTGACAGCTAACTATACGTGGCTCATCAAACAGGTACCACCTACCTAATTCGAGCTCTACCTCAAAGGCGAGAAAACGTATAGCTGGTAGATTCCGGGGCCCTAGGAAAGTTAAACACCCTTCTCGTTCGAAACGAGTCGGTGCTTCGGCAAAGCGACGAGGTAATGCTCACTTACATGCATGAGATTGTGCGCTTGATTGATATGCAATTGTTCGTATTAAAAATATGTTGTAGCGGTTTTTCTCGAGCGGAATGCTATGGATCGAGCAAACGAAGGAGAACAAGGAAAGCTGCAGTTTCGCTTACGTATGGGTTCGATATAAGTAGCGTGATTTTGCTTAGTGCAGGCGAAGTAAAAAAAACGCAAGTGTTCCAGTCCTTCTGTTATACTGAAACGTTCGAAGCCTTCGTTGGGGAATGCAGTCGATGATTCAAGTGTACGCGATGAGCTGTGTTCTGGCGCACCACAGAAATAAAACCCCGCAAGCGGTACTAAGACGGATACTGAGCGGTCCTTAATCGAAGCAGCCCACCACTTAAGTCCCCGCCAATGCCTCGTCCTGCTTACAACTCGTGGAAAGCTATCGAAGATGCTGTTGCTGACTACGAAAAGACCACCAGCTCTGACTATCGTGTTCGGTCGAGTGGGTCTGTTCTGGAGTACAATGAGTACGGTGTTTTTTTCTTCAATTTTTATATCTTACGTTAGTTTTAAAACGTTTTTTAGGACTTACTCTGACCAAATACCAGTGGAGTTGGACTTCAGCTTTAAAATGTTTCGTTATGTTAGCAGCGTGTACCGAGGATCTAGAACGAAGGAGGATCGGAGGAACAACACTGGTTATACTGGTTGTAAGGCAAGGTTCACCGCACGATTTGTGAACATTGCGGCGAGTGTGGATGTCATCCCGAATTGACGTATTATTCTCGAGAGCGAGTACCGCACTTATAACCACCTCAACTGTGGTGCTACACATAACGCGTCAAGGATATTCCCGTGGATGGAGAAGTTGCCCGCACTGCTTCTTTGCTGGCAGACGCTAAGACCAGCACTAAAGATATTGGGGTGTTTTTGAGTAGACAGCTTGGTAGATATACTCTACGCATTCCTATTATGAAAATATTATATGTTATTTGGTTCTACGTGTGTAGGCAGGAAATTCGCCACACAGCAGACGAAACACTTACTCAAGCGAGTTGGTAGCAGCAAGTCGATCCAAGATCGACTAAAGATTCTTATTGACGCACTCGCTCTGGTGGAAGGTAACGAGGTCATGCTGATGCAAGATTGTAATATCTGAGTGGCCGCTGCCACGCGTACTTGTGTACGATTCGCCAGAGTCATTCTCGAGGATGAACAATGGAGCAGAAGCACACGCCCAGAACAGCGATTGGTTCGAGGCACACAGGATTCCCACCCATTTGACGATCTCTCTCTGCACTCCCTGTAGATAGACCGTCTGCATATGATTCTTCATGTCAGTCCGATAAGCCTTCGGTCCAATGCATCATTATCTGTTTTACCTGTATCTGCACACTTGGTCTTCAGTCTTCAGTCTCGCTTTCTACACTGCACGATATCACATTTGGTAGCACTTAGGCTTTTGGGGGAGGAACATCGACTTTCGGAGATTTTAATCAAGTTTCGTGGAAAATTCACATCGTATTGTGACATTTAAATTTCAAGTTTCTGTCTGACCAGCATGGATCGACCTGACCATTTCGCAGCCGCCCTGGCGGAGAGTCTCTCGATGGCGATGAGCCAGTTGTCGGAGCACCTTATGCAGCAGAACCAGCAATATGAATCAGCAGTACTGGAGCAAATGACTCAACATCACCCCGCGCCAGAATTCAAGGTAGAAGGAACAAGCATACCTCATTTCTCTGAAATGCCGGATGAGAGCGTCGATGAGTTCATCTTTTGCGCCAAGATGTTCATGCAAGGAAAGAACCTAAACTACGATGACCAGCGTAACGACGCCCGGGTTGTTGCTATGCTAGCATCGAGCCTACGCGCTGGTGCTGCGTCGTGGTACCACACCCGCGTGGCTATTGAGCAGCGTCCGATCGCCAACATCTCCGACTTTCACGACGCGTTGACGCACGAGTTTGTTCCGCCGGACCTGCAGTATCGCATCCGCGCCGCCTTGCGGAAGTGTCGTCAGACGAAGGGCATTGATGATTACGTTGCGGAGTTCCGCCGTTTGATTGCACAAGTTCGAGAGATGAGCCAATTGGATCAGATCGATCACTTTTGCGAGGGTTTAAAGCCTGAGACTCGAAAGAAAATCACGTATCTTCGTGCTTTACCCTGAGCGCGACTATATCGCATGCTCAAGCTTTTGAGCGGGCCCACTTTGCGCAGCGCTCACGCCAGGATCGTCAACAAGGAGCTGCCTTTGGTGACACGAAAGCCTCACACGGCGAA
>NW_003303741.1:1190740-1194172 GCF_000142945.1 Phytophthora infestans T30-4
TGGCGGCGAGTTCAGTGGGGCGCAATTACAGGGTATGGAACCGGTGTCAGACGCTACATCTCCCACGGAGCTCGCTCGTCACAGGCACCCCCTCTCGCCCATCTCCGCGGGCTCAGCGCTCCACCGCATGTTATAGGAAACTAAGGGGTCTGTCGCGCGTCTTCCCAGGCGGCAAGTACATGTTTCTGTCGCTTGTTTTGGATCTTGCCGGCTCGACGCAGTCTCGTCGAGTACGTACATGTAATTTGGAAGTCAGCTGCAACTGCTGCGCTACTGTCACTACCCCCTTTCCTCCGAATGGCCTCTGGAGCATACCTACGACGGCATTCTCGACAGCCGTGGCTGCGTAGTGCGAACCCCTGTATCGATTGGGGCCGGGGTATCATGAGCAGCCCGCCTCCAACGCCAACCGTTCCCCAGTCGGCTGACTGCGGTGTCCCTGGCGTCAGCGGTGCCAACCTTCCCGGTCATGTCACGGAACCCCCTACTGATCAGCTTGAGTGTAATGTACTCAGTATGGATGACTTCCTGGTCGGGTTACGCAAAGGAGACTACGAGGAAATCTACCGCCTGGATATGAATGCTAGCGTCATCAAACAAAGTTCTCTACCCGAAATTATCGCACACGTTCTCGACGAATGTGCTGACGCCATGCCAGACGAGCTGCCAGACGGACTGCCGCCGATACGACCCATTGAACACGATGTAGTAATGAAACTTGGCGCGCAGCCCAGCTCCAGAGCCCCTTTTCGCCACCCCGAGGTAGAGCGTGCGGCACTTAACGACTTGGTGCAGAAGCTGCTTGACAAGAAGTGGATTGAAAAGTCGTTTTCACCGTGGATCTCCAATATTTTTGCCGTTCCGAAGAAAGACCCCGCGACTGGCTTGATTCCCAAGCGCATTGACTGGCTGCACGTCACTGATATCACCAAGCTTCTTTGCTGGGTAATTGATTATCTTTATGTGAACAGCATGTCGGTCGTGCCACGCATTCCGCTCCCGTACATTGACGAGTTTTTTGCCCACATGGTCGGTGCGGTTGTCTTCTCGACGTTGGATTTACTGAGTGGCTATCACCAGATGCGGCTTTCGCGGCGTTCGCGGATGTACACTGCTTTTAGGGCAAATGGCGAGATTTACCAGTGGCTCGTCGCTCCCATAGGTCTTGCAGTTGTGGTGTAGGGATTTCCAGATTCGACCATACGCCGACCTACTTTAGGTCAAGAATCGGCTTGGTCTGATAACCCAGAGCTTAGGAGCCAAGGATCACGGTAAGTACTCGGCGATCTGTCCGGATATGCTATCCGGATAGCCGCTGAGCTCAACGGCCGCCTGAAGAGTCGGTAGAGATCCGAAACGACTACATTTCACTAGATATTTGTATGAGAAGCATAGGATTAAATAGGAGGAGCCGAAAAGGCTCCCAGAAGATAAGAGAGCAGAATTTTCCTAGTCCAAGACACGTGTACACTTTTCCGGTAAGTCCCTGCATAGGGCTGGATTATGCCTGCCGTCAATACTCGAGAGGCATAGCTTGTAGGGTATTGACTGGTAGCGCCAAGAGATTAGGTCGGTCCGGGTAGGACAAAGTCTCGCTACGCGCGAAAGAAAGTCCCGCATACTCAGCGGGCCGGTACGTCGGATAGCCCGGGTGCCGTAACACTTCTAGCTGAGCAGCCTCTGCGCTCGGTGACCTGTAAAAGCGCTCGCGCGCCGTCGTCCATCCTTTGGTGGAGGGCACAGGGTTGTGAACGAGCTCAGCCGAACCAAACTCGGCGGAGCCTCGGAAGTGATCTGACTTGGTTAGTCGGAACCGAGTGGAAGCGAGCCACTCGTCTGTCCCGGAAGGGCCGGACCGCGAGGGAACCACCCTCTGCGCAGGCCATACAACCGCCGACCTAACTCGGCGATTCGTTGTGGTTTGTGTAAGGAATCCACATCTGACGATATTTGTGTGTTCTACTACACCACAACTGGTGCCGCGACCCGGGAACAGGAGTGTGTGCTTGTTTTTATAGGTGCCAGCTAACCAAGTTAAGAGGAAGAGAAGAGAAAGAGAAGAGTGAAGATGGTCAAGGGATCAGCAACTCCGAGCGACGGAAGCCCAGCGACGGCTGGAGGATCGCCTCTCGTGGAGTCGGACCCGGCGGATCAACGACTCATCGCCATGACGATGGAGGTGGGACGAACCGTCCAGTTCGACGAGGATGGCCAAGACCAGGAGAGCGAGAACGGAGACGCAAGTGAAGGAGAGTATGAAGAGAAGGCCGAGACCGCTGAGCTCGGAGAAACGAAGACTACCGCCGAGCTACTTGGCGAGGTGGAAGAGTTGACGCTGCAGGTGGGACGCATGGGAGCCCCACGTCCTGTCGAGCGCAATTTATCCGCCGAGCTCGACGAAGGTGCGGACGATGAAGAAGATGAAGAAGACCATGGCGTTGCTCAAGGGGACCGTCCGCCCCTTATTCCAAAAGCGACGAGGAACGCCGATACGCCGAGCGCCAATAAAGTGTTGGCTCGACTCGGCGAGGAGATGAGAACGAGATCGGAATGGATGATGATGTTCGCGCCTGTGGCGATGGCGCAGGCGAAGTGGCCGATGTTGGGTCCCGAGCTAACTCAGCCGGTGCGTGCAGCCAACATCAATCAGTTGGTGGAAGAAACTGTGTTGCTGTTGAAGGCGATGGGCTATCGGTGCAACAGCCGACCAAACAGCCTCATTCTGTCCGACTGGAGTCTGACCCGTGGCGGAGCCGAGCTCTGGCAATGGAAGAAGAAGCTCAGAGTGGCGTTTGGATTGGAGAAGGCCCCTGGCGGAACGAAGAAGGTGTACAGCCGAGTAGCCGAGTTCAAACCACTCGACGAGGACCCGAGCAAGATTCCTTTGCCGAAAACCCCGGAGACGAAGAGACGTGAAGTGTTCCGCGCTACGCAAGGGACTCCGTACTTCGAAGACTCTCACATGCTGACTCCATTAAAGCTAAACCCGACTCAGCGAGCGCCGAGTCGTGGGCAGCGAAATGTAGGTCGTTATCGTGAATTGTATGACGCTGCAGATGAGGCTGAGGCTTACGAGGAGGATGAAGAAGACGGCGACGCCTTCGACGTGAGAGGCAACCGTGAAGAAACCGTGAAGGACTACATTCGAAACTTGAGCTTTGACGCGGCTGAAGAGGACTCGACGCAGTACCTAGAAGTCCGAACCCACGCCTCGCTCGACAAAATCGCCGAGTTCGAAGGAAAGCGCTACCGCTCTGACGCGTCGCTCCAGTGGCTCAAGCGGTTCATCTACGAGATGAAGAGCACCAGGATGCCCCAAAGTGCATGGTGCGAGACTTTCTCGCTATGCTTAGGACGCGCGGCGAAGAGTTGGTACAGGCAGCTGCCGAAGAAGACTCAGCGACGTTGGAAACTACTCAGCGAGGCGGTGGG
>NW_003303741.1:1194272-1197524 GCF_000142945.1 Phytophthora infestans T30-4
GAAGAGGAGCATGTTTGGTCGTACCTGCGTAGCATACATCCGATCAATTGGACTGTAATTGGTAACAGTACATTAAGTGCTGATGAACTCAATTGGCTAGAACAAAACTGGGCAAACGCACCTGTATATGGCACCGCTACACCGTTGTTTGGCGTTCGGTCTACTAGCGGCGTGGAAGGCGACAACAACAGACTGTTATGGAATCGCACTCGCAATAATCTGGTGTTCCGGTCACTGCGTGCATACTGCTTGCGCGCTCTCGACACCCGCAACAAACTGTTTGCAATAGCACAAAAATGGATCAAATCAAATCACGGTCTCACACCTCATGCGATGACACTTTTTAATAAGGAAGATAAACTCGTTACAGAACTCACCGTCGTTCACGCGAAGCTGTCGGAGTTTTACGTCTTCAACCCCTTTGACCGATCAGACGTAGCATCTGCAACAAGATGTACAAAGTAGATATGAGCTCAGGTAAGTGCTAGTCGTGCAGAGTGTGGGAGCAGCTTCACATACCCTGCCGTCACGTACAAGCTGTCTTGATCGAATTAGAGCGGCGAAATTCTGGGGCAGTGCCTTTATATCGCACCTACGAATATTTTCATCAGGCATATATTTGGTTAGAACAATCCACGCAGCTCTAGCCGAGATGGACATCAACTTACCAGTCGACAATATTTTAAGCGCAGGACCTACTGTTCTCCCAGCTCCAATTTATCGTCAAGCTGGAGGGGCCCGCAAAAAGCGGAATGCAGACATTCAGCATGGCGAAAAACGGATCCGTAGCAGGGGCGAGGAGTCTGGTCCATCTCGATCTAAAGCAAAGCTGGATACACCGAACGAGATGCGACCGTCTCAATTAAACGAGCATGACGACACGCCTTTTATACAGGCGTTTTTCAAGTCTCAGCAATCTGCAGCACAGCCACAGCAGCGGCCCACATATCATTGCATTCATTGTGGGCTAGATGGGCACAATATAACTACTTGCACGTACACCGGGCAAGAAGAAGAGGGAGAAGACTCCATCTCCCCGGGCGTGTATGTGCTTGGGATTCCACCGTTAGTCAGCTGCGGCGTTGTTCATCCAACACAGGAAGCTGAAGAACTTTAATTCTAGCACGCATCTATCACGAGTAGTTAGTAAGATCGCTCCGAGTGGCTAGCAGAATCTAAATGACAACTTACACGCTTTAGTTATGCTTCATACCTCGCGAGATTTCGTTTTGCATCAGTTTACCTGTAGCGTGCGAGCAAAAGCATTTTAGTTTTCAGCACCTCTTCGGCATCTTCACTAGCACATGACCTTTACAGACTCACCACGTGATGGCGCGCTGCATCCCGACGAGGTGCGAGATCCTCGTAGTGCAGCACCTGCTTGACTGTAAATGACCTAGCCCAATCATGAATTTGTTAGCCAATCAGCGTGAAGGAACTTCGTTGGGGCGTCTGGACTTCTTCGTTGGGGAGTCCTGAGGTATATATCCTTGGCAACTTGCTCAAGCCGGAATAAGTGTGAATAAGGATACCCTTTTGGGGAAAATGATCAAATCGGTGTAAATGCAGAAGGAATTTCGTTGGGGCGTCTGGACTTCTTTGTTGGGGAGTCCAGAGGTATATATCCCACCACCGCTACAAAGCTGTCATAGAGACCTATTTCGTAGATCTTCTGCCACACCGAGTTTAGTGTATCATGTAAGCTTGACACGGTTAGATAATATCTCTCCTTAAAGCTACTTCTAAGAAGGTGCAGCAACAAAGCCTTTCTACAGCGGCGTTGGTGCGCAGCTAATTTTGTCGCAACCTCAGTATTTGCCGAAGTGGTTAAAGCGAATTTAACGCTGAGACAATTTTAGACGAAGTTATGCACAGAAATTGCTTTATATAATAAAGTCGCTATCATTGTCAATAACGTTGCTTTGGAAGATAAAGTCGCCAAGATTATCTTCTTACCAGTATACACCAGCAATTAGGTGTATATAGGTGGCTACCGCAGACGCCAAGAGACCTGCCTCGATGAATGCTCATGGTAGCAACGTAGCAAGCTCGGGAGCCGCATGTGTGAAGGAAAACTAATGTGTATGGTGATACAAAATGCATGGGGCGGAAGGAGGTCAAGCGATGGCGGTGAGACAAAGGGATGCGGGTCAACAAACGAATCAGGTGCGTATGAGCTCACGTCTGAGCTGGCGTTTAAAGCCGTATTGCCTCAAAAAGTGTGTGTATATTGCTCTTGGTATGTGCGCAGCAAGCGGACGCATTGGAGAGGGAGCTAATACCGGGTCAGAAGACAAGACTGAGCCAGCAGAATCTAACACGGTGACAGGTATGAAAATGCATACTTATTGGGCTTAAAATATTGACAGCTAACTATACGTGGCTCATCAAACAGGTACCACCTACCTAATTCGAGCTCTACCTCAAAGGCGAGAAAACGTATAGCTGGTAGATTCCGGGGCCCTAGGAAAGTTAAACACCCTTCTCGTTCGAAACGAGTCGGTGCTTCGGCAAAGCGACGAGGTAATGCTCACTTACATGCATGAGATTGTGCGCTTGATTGATATGCAATTGTTCGTATTAAAAATATGTTGTAGCGGTTTTTCTCGAGCGGAATGCTATGGATCGAGCAAACGAAGGAGAACAAGGAAAGCTGCAGTTTCGCTTACGTATGGGTTCGATATAAGTAGCGTGATTTTGCTTAGTGCAGGCGAAGTAAAAAAAACGCAAGTGTTCCAGTCCTTCTGTTATACTGAAACGTTCGAAGCCTTCGTTGGGGAATGCAGTCGATGATTCAAGTGTACGCGATGAGCTGTGTTCTGGCGCACCACAGAAATAAAACCCCGCAAGCGGTACTAAGACGGATACTGAGCGGTCCTTAATCGAAGCAGCCCACCACTAAAGTCCCCGCCAATGCCTCGTCCTGCTTACAACTCGTGGAAGACTATCGAAGATGCTGTTGCTGACTACGAAAAGACCACCAGCTCTGACTATCGTGTTCGGTCGAGTGGGTCTGTTCTGGAGTACAATGAGTACGGTTTTTTTTTCTTCAATTTTTATATCTTACGTTAGTTTTAAGACGTTTTTTAGGACTTACTCTGACCAAATACCAGTGTAGTTGGACTTCAGCTTTAAAATGTTTCGTTATGTTAGCAGCGTGTACCAAGGATCTAGAACGAAGGAGGATCGGAGGAGCAACACTGGTTATATTGGTTGTAAGGCAAGGTTCACCGCACGATTTGTGAACATTGC
>NW_003303741.1:1197908-1199159 GCF_000142945.1 Phytophthora infestans T30-4
TCGTATCACGTCTGATGGCAGTCACCGAACTCGGCGGAAGACAATAAGGGGAGGCTGATCGCCGACCTCGAAGAGACTCAGCGATTTGACTTTGATGAAGAATTACTGCCTGAAGACAGCTGGGAACCAGACACAAGTACAAACCAGTATGAAGTCGAAGCAATTCTCGACGACGAGCTACCATTACCCACAAGTACGACACGATCACAACGGAAGTTTAAGGTTAAGTGGGTCGGCTACGATGAGCCTACTTGGGAACCACTGTCGAATTTGTCATGCGGAGGTCTCCTGTTTGACTATCTACGACAGAAAAAGCGCGAAAACCGTCTGCAAATGGTGCAAGTTGCAGATGAGGATTAACAGCTATTGCACCAAAAGTTACACCAACTCGGCGGACGACACAGGCCGAGTTGAGATGGAATGCTACTGTGTCGAAACTACATATACTGAATAATTACGAAATGAAGTCCTGAACGATACCTACGGGACGCCCAGTCAAAGGAAGAAAACTAAAAAGTCGGCGATCCGGATTCCAAGTGAGTTGAACCCGACGGAGACAACTGGAAGAGCTCAGCGGACTCGACGATTGGGGGCGTGGCGTCGTAGCAGACGTCATCCCTTAGGAACTTGCGGAAGGAGATGCAACATTCGCAGCCGTGGCAAGAAGGATCATCGCCGAGCTAGCCAACGAAGCTGACGCCGAACAAGGTGCCTCAGGACCCGACGCGGCGGAAGTGGGCTGAGGATCCGTTCCACTGGGGAGTGGGGTGCCGAACGGAGACATACTCGGAGACGCGCCTCGGAGATTGGGAGAACCCAACCCATCGTCCGCCGAGTCGTCATCAGACGCACTCTCGCCATCTGAGCCGAGCTCACCGATCGAAGACCCAGTGAAGATATGGATGCCTTGACGATTCAGCCGAGTTGGAGCACCCGGGGCATAGGCAGAAGGCGCTTGTTCAGCAAGATCGAAATCTTCTTCAATCGCGTCGTCAACAACCTGAGGGTCCATACCGCGCGGAGCGAAAAGCTACAGCCTTTCGCAGCGACGCGAGGAGATTAGCCGATTGCGTAGCAGCAGCCCTCCAATCGAGACACTTGCTGTTGAGCCGACGAGAGCTGAATTGACAAGTCGACATTGCTGAAGAGCAAGCGAGTCCAGTCGCCGAGTCAGTGCGCGGGTTCTCCTCCTGAAAAAGTTGATTTGTCAGCTTGGAGGATCCGCCGATGATCTTTTGGAAAATCAAGAGC
>NW_003303741.1:1199259-1231322 GCF_000142945.1 Phytophthora infestans T30-4
CACGGCGAAGGGCAACCAGAGCCGATGGATATCAGCATGGTCAACACTCGCAGCATCTCTAAGGACGAGTGCCGAACTCGGAACCTCTGCTTTTACTGTAAAGCCTCTGGACATCGCATCCACAACCGCCCCAAGAAACCGGTCCAGGGAAACGTGCACGCTCAGCAGATGTAAGTGGAGTATCTGCTGAGCTGGATGTAACATCTGAATCTCCACAACGAAAGTTCGTTGAAACGCCACAGTCTGAGCTGAATACGGCAAAATTTATGATATGTAGTGATTTTTCACCCGTCGAACTCAGTGGGGCAAGCTACGGTACTGCAACAGTGTCCCCGCTACTTTTTTACGAGGTTGTCGTCAACGGAACTCCTCTCCGTATGCTCGTGGACTCAGGCGCCACGCATTGCATTGTGAAACAAGGCGTCTTCGAGGATCTACCAGGCGCCAGTACAAGTCTCGTCGCTGCTCGTGGATTTGACGGCTCGACGCAGTCTCGTCGAGTACGTACATGTAATTTGGAAGTCAGCTGCAACTGCTGCGCTACTGTCACTACCCCTTTCCTCGAATGGCCTCTGGAGTATACCTACGACGGCATTCTCGACAGCCGTGGCTGCGTAGTGCAAACCCCTGTATCGATTGGGGCCGGGGTATCATGAGCAGCCCGCCTCCAACGCCAACCGTTCCCCAGTCGGCTGACTGCGGTGTCCCTGGCGTCAGCGGTGCCAACCTTCCCGGTCATGTCACGGAACCCCCTACTGATCAGCTTGAGTGTAATGTACTCAGTATGGATGACTTCCTGGTCGGGTTACGCAAAGGAGACTACGAGGAAATCTACCGCCTGGATATGAATGCTAGCGTCATCAAACAAAGTTCTCTACCCGAAATTATCGCACACGTTCTCGACGAATGTGCTGACGCCATGCCAGACGAGCTGCCAGACGGACTGCCGCCGATACGACCCATTGAACACGATGTAGTAATGAAACTTGGCGCGCAGCCCAGCTCCAGAGCCCCTTTTCGCCACCCCGAGGTAGAGCGTGCGGCACTTAACGACTTGGTGCAGAAGCTGCTTGACAAGAAGTGGATTGAAAAGTCGTTTTCACCGTGGATCTCCAATATTTTTGCCGTTCCGAAGAAAGACCCCGCGACTGGCTTGATTCCCAAGCGCATTGACTGGCTGCACGTCACTGATATCACCAAGCTTCTTTGCTGGGTAATTGATTATCTTTATGTGAACAGCATGTCGGTCGTGCCACGCATTCCGCTCCCGTACATTGACGAGTTTTTTGCCCACATGGTCGGTGCGGTTGTCTTCTCGACGTTGGATTTACTGAGTGGCTATCACCAGATGCGGCTTTCGCGGCGTTCGCGGATGTACACTGCTTTTAGGGCAAATGGCGAGATTTACCAGTGGCTCGTCGCTCCCATAGGTCTTGCAGGCATGCCTGGCACTTGGACAAGGCTGATGAACGCGCTCTTTGGGGGTCCACAGTTTTCTGCATTTGTTGTCGTTTACTTGAATGATATCTGCGTATTTTCACGCTCACTGGAGGAGCAAGCACTTCACCTCCGTCAAGTGTTCACTGTGCTCCGGAAAGAAAAATATTTGTGAAGCGTTCGAAGTGCCATTTTGCACGCAGCTCTGTCACGTTTCTCGGTCACGTAATTAGTGAGCAAGGTCTATCAGTCGATCCTGACAAGACATCGGCTCTCGCGAACTGGCCACTTCCTCAGTCTGCACGGGACCTCCAGCGTTTTCTCGGGCTGGCCGGGTATTATCGTCGATTTGTTCCACGGTTTACTGCCCTCGTGGCTCCGCTATAGGACTTGCTAAAAAAAGATGTTGCGTGGGTGTGGCCAAACTTGCACAGTCGAGCGGTGCATGCTGTCAAGCGTCATTTACTTTCCGCGCCAATTTTGCGCCTACCCGACCCTGCAAAATCATTTATTGTGACTATAGACGCTTCCAAGCTGGCGGTGGGTGGGGTGCTTAGCCAAGAACACAGTGGTTTCGATCACACGGGAGCTTACTTCAGCAAGCAATTGAACGAGAATGAGCAGAAATGGCCAGCGCATGAACAAGAGTTGCTCGCTATTAAGCTTTGTGTAGGCAAGTGGCGAGTGTATCGGCTTGGACGCGAGCTCATTGTGTTCACAGACAACTCAGCCTGTCACTGGTTTCTATCGCACCCTGACTTATCCCCACGCCTGACGAGGTGGCTGGAGTTCTTTGGACAATTTGTCTTCAAACTGGAGCATCGTGCAGGTCATCTCAACGTCGTGGCTGACGCTCTATCGCGACCTCCCATCAAGACAAGCAACGTAGTGTTTGATAACATGTACGGTTCCCGCTTGGAGAAGATTTTTGTTCAAGGGAATCGCGCATTCGGATCTGTGGTGCAAGCAACTCTAGATATGAACGAGACTACAATGGTGACACAGCTCGATACTGCCTTTCGACGAATGATACTGGACGGATCCTAGCACGATCGGGAATTGCGAGGTATTGTCGATGCAAAAAAAAGAAGCTCTTCTTACGAGAACCCTCGCTTTTACTATCAGAACAGCCTGCTGAAATTGAAGAACGTCGGCCGTGCGAGCATCACCGTGCTACCTGTCGTCGACGAAATTATACTGCGAGTCCTCCATGATTACCACGACAACTCGATTTCAGCTCGCCCGGGAGTGACTCGTACGTATCTGGCTGTAAGGCAATGGTTCTAATGGCAAGGCCTTCAAAAACACGTTGAACAGTTTGTTATAACGTGTGAATGCTGCGTGAGAAGTAAGAGCAACACCAGAGCTGACCAGGGTTTGCTGCAGCCGCTTCTGATTCCAGACTACTGTTGGCAGCAGGTTACCATGGACTTTCTTACAGGTTTGCCGATTTCGAATGGCTACAATGCGGTACTCGCTGTAATGGATAAACTCAGCAAGCGGCCGTGTTATATTACGACTACGAAGGACGTGACGGCGGAGGTTACTGCCCACCTTATCTTCGACCATGTTGTGCGATACTACGGCTTGCCCTCGAGTATTGTGTGTGACCGCGACAGCAAGTCCTGCAGCAAATATTGGACCGCGTTGATGGAGTACATGGGAATAAAATTGCGCATGACGGTGAGCAAACGAGCTCAGGCTGATGGACAGTCGGAGCGCCAAATTCGGACATTGGAAGACGCACTCCGATGCACTGCATCGCACTATGGTGATGACTGGATCGCTGTATTGCCGACGGTGGAGTATGCCCACGCCACTGCAATCCACTCCTCGACTCAAATTTCACCTGTTCAACTGGACACTGGAAGGCAGCCAGCGGCAGCGATTCGAATGCAAGAAATTGCGGCCGGTCCACATGCACGGTTTGTTGAGGCACGTGAGGAAATTGTGAGAATCGCCAAGGAACCATTAGCGAAAGCTCAGCAGAGACAAGTGAAGTACTACAATCAACGGCGCAGGGATGTTTAGTACAGTGTTGGAGATTGGGTGTATTTGGACGCGAAAGTAGTAAACTTGGCGGAAGTTGGGCAACCGGAATACGATCCTACAAAGGATCCGAACGTGAACAAGTTATTGCCCCGTTGGATTGGACCCTACAAAATTACAGAACGAATTGGAGAAAATGCGTATCGCGTCGAGTTGCCCACGGTGTTACAGCGGCGGCACCCAACCTTCAACATCGATCAGCTAAAACTGTTTATCGAGAGCCCGCCATACTTCGCGAATCGTTCTCTCTCGAAAGCTGCTCCTGCTATCTACGACACCCATGACAACCGAATTTATGTCGCGGAAAAACTGCTTCAACGGCGAGCTCGCAAAGGCAAGCTCCAGTACCTTGTGAAATGGCCGGATCTACCCGAAACGCAAACCTCATGGGAACCTGTTCAAAAACTTTGACGCCTCTCACACTGGAAGCAGCTTCTTAACACCTTCGACAAGCGCCAAGAGCAGGTCAACTCCGGGAGGTTGTAATATCTGAGTGGCCGCTGCCACGCGTACTTGTGTACGATTCGCCAGAGTCACGCTCGAGGACGAACAATGGAGCAGAAGCACACGCCCAGAACAGCGATTGGGGCGAGACACACAGGATTCCCACCCATTTGACGATCTCTCTCTGCACTCCCTGTAGATAGACCGTCTGCATATGATTCTTCATGTTAGTCCGATAAGCCTTCGGTCCAATGCATCATTTTCTGTTTTACCTGTATCTGCACACTCGGTCTTCAGTCTTCAGTCTCGCTTTCTACGCTGCCCGATATCACAAAGATCAGTTTGATATGACATGTGGAGTCGTTATTCAAACGGCAGCTCGAAAACTGAGTCTCGAGCACTGGGGGCAATCCATGGCCATGGATTGGACACACTCAACGAATAATCTGGGTTTTCACTTAGGTAGCTTACATGCCAAATATAGGATCAAGTGCTCATTTATGACAGTCTTAAGCGAAATTAGGGAGCTTTAGCACTAAAAGAAATATCGTGTCACTCTATCGGACGCGTATATGAGGGGCTTTACCAGGTACCAGCGACGCATTAATTAGCTGTGGCGGCTTTTTAGCAGGACGACCATACTCTCTTTAAGTCAAGTAGCCTCAGCTACTTTATCAAGCTGTGGCGGCTTAGCAGCGCCAGCTTTAGCTGACCTTGACAGGATTTGTATGATAACTGGAATTTACCGGTATAAAAAGTTTACAAAGTCGGAATAGAGTTAAAGTCGTTCAAAAAGCAAAAAAGTCTCAGTTTAAAGTCGCTTTAACGGGATTCAGTTATTGTTGCCATCGGCGAGGCTCGAGCCCCCGTAGCCAAGCAAGCCGGTAGCAAATTTGAGTGATTTTCTTCTATAGATTTGAATTGCAAATATCGTCACAAATGCACTTGTTGGCTATCGCATTTCTGCACGCAAATGTTTATTGAACCGTCAGTAGACAAACTGTGCGATTCATGATGTATCATCAATGCACCTTCAAAAATTTTTTACAAGAGATGGTACCAAACAAAAATAGTGACTTCGCTTAAGGGTGCCCTTACGGAAAATATTATGTTAGATATGTATGGTATAATTTCGATAAGTGTATCACAATAAGGCTAATCGTGATACACTTTTTAAAGTATACCATACAATTCCAAAATAATTATATACTTAATCAAAATATTTAATTTTTACAGCAGAACGGTATGGAGAACAAAAGGGTTAAGACTATTGCTCTTATAAAGTATATATTTCAGTGCGAAGTCACCTTACGGCGACCCCCCTTCAAGGCGTCTTATGCAAGATTGATCTATCGAACGGTCAGCCCGTACACTAGTGGAGCGTCGACTGCGAGACCCCTGAGCGAGGCGTGGGTCCCCAAGCGAAAGAGACTTGTGGTGTGATGAATGATGCGGAGCCGTGTTCTGACCAAAACGTAACCATCCCAGATATGGTAGGGCCTCCGAATATGGCATTTTTATTTACGAGAAGCAAAAATGCTCGATGAAGAATATGATGTAGCTCATGCTTCTGTAAAACTAAAAAAATGGCATTCCTATGAGAGCCCCAACAAATAATGTCAAATCGATTTTTTTTCGTAGAGCGACCAATTAGAGCACCAGCAGGCTGTCTACGGTGCTTGCATTCCAAAAGGTGCGGTTCTCGCGGAGGAACAAAACTGTTTCCAGGGTGTGAGTGATAGACCATGCCGTTGACGTCCAAACGGCCCACGGGCGACTCGGAAGAAGTGCTCCACACCAGTGGATTTCGGTGGAATGTCGATGATCGTACTCAATGCGCTCCTCCTGAAGTCGACGTCGCTTGCGCAGGCGGTCCACAAATGCCGCTTGGTCCTTATCTGTGTCTACGCGTGCATCATCCGGCGTAACTGCTGAAAAAGGTTACAGCGTAGCCTTTTCTGCCCGCGTTAGGCGATAGGTCTTACCTCAATGAACGCGAGCACACTTATACTCAAAGTCTAGGCTGTGTACAATATTCGCGCGTGGGCCTGCAGTAATAAAAGCAGCAAATATCTAGTTTAAATATAATAGTAACAGATAAACTTACCAATGCAGCGTGCGTACTGTTGCTTGACACTGATTAGCTCGCCAAATCACTCTCGTACGCCCGGCAAGTCAACCTCACGGCCTTGCAGTGCCTTCGACACAGATTCGATGTCGCGCAGTTCTTTTTGTGTCGCGTAGGTGCTTGTTTGCCGCCGGGGCTGAAAGCAGCCCCATGATGTCATCGTCATCGAAACCGATAAACCCAGCAGCTCGAAGTAGCGCTTCACCACCGCAAAGGGTGAGCCTTATCTCCGCTCTTGGCGAATTACCGGTCGGAAACTGGGTTTAGCCTCAATAACAAATAGTAAATAAAATGGGTTAGTGAAATAATTTCTTTAAACGGTTGGAGAACGAGTGATTTACACCCAACAGTACGGCCTTCCCACACCAAAAATGGGTGAACACCCATAGAATGTGCAAACACAACACGCTATGGAGGAATCACGAATAGATTTGACCGCCTTTGCACGCTGCCACTTCTGCGCAGACGCGCCACAGACGCGCCACAGGGGTCAAATAAGACCCAATCAGAACACAACTAGAGCTGTCGAAAATAGCCCAATCAGAGCCAGACACTACAGCCCAATCAAAGTTCCCACATTTCTCGATTCAAAAAATTTGAATGTTTAATTTTGAACTTCACAATCTACGCGACCCCGCTTGACAGGATGCCGAAGCGGATCGACTGGAAGGACGTGGCGCTTGGCATCTCCGCCCTTGACGCCGAGGGGGTGCTGAGCACCTTGAAGACGTACGAGGTGACCAAGTGCAACCAACTGGCGTGTGTGGTGTGCCTAGAGGACGCCACACACAAGATGCGCTACCGCCTACTGAAGTGTGCGTCGGAATCGTGTGCTACGTCGATTTCCTCGCATGGACAGGCTTGCCCGTGGCGAGGAAAGACTTTATCGTGTATGCCGAACAACGTGGTGTCGATTTTCCAGGTGGGGGAGCACGTTACAGCAGCCAGATTCCCCAGAAAGAAGCGTTTGACGCCCATCCAGAAAACCTATGTTAGGGAGCTGACTCTACACCACCTTCGGCCAATGAGAATTAGGCACTCTATGACGCGGAAGTTTGATATGGTGCTCCAGGACCTTCCGAGCCTGAGCACCGTCCAAAACTTCGTGCAGCACTACTCGCGAGCTCACTTGATGCGAAACGATCGCGTGGACGATTTACGTAAGTGGATCCACGAGCGTGCATTCACTGGGGACGAAGCCTTGGATCAGCCTTTCACTTATGCGTGGGACCTGGACGTGGATGGTAAGCCTGTCGTAGGCAACGGTTCTGAGGAGCGGCCGTTCGTCGTCGGCTTAACTACCAAGACGCTAATTATGCGACTGATGAGGCCTCCTGAGTCGTTCATCCTGCACGTAGACGCTACATAAAAGCTCAACTACCGGGGTACCCAGTTATTGTGATCGGAATATCCGATACCTCGCGTGTGTTTCACCTAGTATCACTGTTTATTGTATCCGATGAAAACCAAGCCATTATACAGTCGACGCTCATGGCGCTGCGTCGACTGTACGGTGTACTCACAGGATACAAACTGGTGGTGCAGTACGTCATGGCTGACGCAGACCAGGCCCAGTACAACGCCGCCAACGCTGTTTTTGGCAACAACCCGCGGTTCACTAGTCTAATGTGTTTCTTCCACGTGATGGAGAAAGTGTACACGGCGATTAAGGCGTTTCCCTCGGATACTAAGGCTACTATAGTGCGCGATCTGTACGATATGCATTTTGCGCGCAGCCACAACGAGTTCGTGCGGATGCGGGAGGACTTTTAAAACCGTCTGATGGATGGTCGGGGGCTGACGACATTTGCCCAGTACATAAACTGCCAATGGCTGAAGGGACGCTTCTCTACCTGGCAGCTCTATTGGACTTTCAGCGGGTTCGCATCCACGAACAATCCGGTCGAGACGTTTAACGCTGTGCTGAAGCGTGATTACACCCTCCGACGTAGACTGAAAATGGGAGCGTTGCTACAGGAACTAAGTAATTGCTGTCAGGATAAATCAGCAAGCGAGCGAGCCTTCAGTCTGGATGTGGTTCCATCTCCAACTCTCGTACGCAGGGTCTCTGAGATGATCCGTGAGGAGCTTCTGTATGAGGGCTGGCGCGATCCAGGTGATATTCCGAGCGCTGGACTCGTGCGTGTAATTTCATGTCCAGCTAAACGCATTCAAGTTTCCCCCAATACACGCAGCGAAGAGGGTATCGCGGTGAGTGCCCAGATGGGCGTAAACTACGCCAGGATGGAGTTCGAGGGACAGCCGTACGGAGGCTGGATGGTTGACACCACCCGTATGTGGTGTCAATGTAGCTACTGGTTCGGCTTTGGCGTGTGTGTGCACGTCCTCTTCGCACAGCGAACACTCGAGTACTTGGACTGTCGCGGGCAGGAGATATTGGTTACGCGCGGCAAGCAGAAGAACACTAGTGAAGGTCTGATCTCGCGAAGCGGCCATCGTGGTGGCCGTCCACTGGGTGTTGGCCCAGCGTTGACATATTGAGATCCTGCATGTGCACGCGATCTACTTAACTAGCGCCGGGATGCCTTTTGCATGGTATGAGTTGATCTGATAATCAGCCAATCGAGGACTTTAACATCATCGACGATATAGTGTTTTTTTTTTGCTTTGACAGTATATCAACAAATACAAAGAGGTTTAAGAAGAACCCTTCGATGGTATTCTTACCCAACCTCTTTAGTAAAAAGAACATCGTCGAAATTTGAGCAATCTTCCAATATTAAGGATGCTGGGCCTTCTTTTCTGCATGAAGAACTTTGATTATCGCATCTTTCTTGACTGTCTTCGGAGAAACTCCTCGCATGTAGAGTATGCGAGCAATATATCACTACACGATACCGTCGAGATACGAAGTCGTACTCTACTTTTATAACCGCTGGATTTAAATTCGTTTAAATAAGTCTGTGAAGGTCGCTTCTTCCAACACTGGTCGCACGCGCATTTGAACCAGATATTGTTACCGTACGAGACCGTGATCTGGGCTCCAACGTCGACAGTAGCTACCATACGGCACAGCACCTTAACCTGCGTCCTATTCTGCATTTCCACGAACTCTACGTTGGGGCAGCAGGAGTGCTGAAAGAATCTTGCGGTCGTTCCAGCAGCCAACGCCTCGATATGCACAAAGTTTCCCCGCGTGGTTTTCTCATTCAACAGCATGGTGAAGCCGCTGTTCTGCTTCATGGCCTCCTTGGGTTGGCCTTCGCGCATAGCCTCATACTCCTGCAACTTTCCACAGTACTCGGCGACGATCTCTCCTGCCCATAACTTCTGCGTCGTCTACACGCCCAGGCCTAGGCGCCGAGTATCGTAGATCCTTAGACCTGGGTGATTACGTGGCGCGTTGCTGCATAGCGCGTCGAGACGGCAGATCTCCGGCGTGCAGTAGAATGCCATGTCCGCGTTCTGACAGCAGTGCGCGAAGCAGTCTCCGATGCATAGGCAGGGGTCAACGTCGCCGGCGTCGACGAAGTTTAGCCCCTCCGGCACAATGTTCTCCGAGATCCGCGCCACGCAGTCCGGAAAGGGAACAGGCTCCATAACCTCTGGCATATCATCGTCGGGGTCAGGTAGAGTGGGCGCGTTATACACCGGTTTATGTTTGCGCACTTTGACCAACTTCAGTCGCATGCCAGGGATTCGCAACAAGTCCTTCATTGTCTTCACCTTCAAGGTGTGCGCGTGATAGATGCTGGTGCCGCTGCGAGTTGGGGCGCGTCTATTCTGGTAGCGTTTCTTTCTTGATTTACTCACGTGGTAGTCAACCTTTCTCACCTTGCGTCTGTGATACTGTGCCTCGCGCTGTGCGAGTGTAGGGACCGCCAAAATCTCACGTAGAGATACCAGCTGAGATGGAGTAGGCTGACTAGATTCTTCCTGTTGCTCTGTCTGCTCAGGTTGGCTAGGAGAGTCTGGTACGCTGTCTTCAGCCTTTTCCTCGGATTCCAGACGTCCATCCTCCACATTCAACTCACCTCCAGCTTCTTCGACTTGTTTAACATCGGAATTAAGACTGCTAGCCTTCTTTTTGTAAAAATGTGTCATGTTCATAGAAATGAGAACGACGGTGTTCTTCCTGTACAGGTCACCTGAAGCGTCATCTCCCACATTAGCTCGCTGCAAGATTTCCTGCGATGGATGGCCTTGCGCAGAGGTGGCACCAGTCTTGTGTGGCGCCGTAGGTGCCACCAAATGACCAGGGGGGGAGCTGGGTCGCTTACTGAGCGCGGACAACTTGGGGTTCGTGTTACCCTTGGTTTTAGCGGCTGCCACGGTGACTGGCGCCTTTTCCTCGTATGCATTCTTTTCATCGGACTCGTGCGCATCTGTGAGACCGTGAGCAACGGCCGCAGCAACCGTGGTCGGGGAGCTGGACGTCAGGGAATGCGTCTGATCGTCGCCAATAAAGGCACCCGTAAAAGCAGCGGTTACGATGCTCTGAACCGCCTCAGCAAAACGTGTGCGGTCGGATACAGCCCGGAACTCGCCCGACACAAGCTTGTACGTGCGTAATTTGCGCCAATGGCACTTCACCTCCTCACCGTCACGATTTAGCACCTTCTTGATCATCATGGTTGGCGGGATGATCTCATCCGTCGTGACAGCGATCGGGGCCGCCGCCTTGTCGAGCGAATCATCCACGCGCGTAACAACAGCAGTCCTGTAGCCACGGGGGTCGCCGGCGACATACATCTGAGTGTAGTAGGTGATCGTGTCCCGAGCGTACAGCTTCATAGGCGGAAGCTGCGCAGAGGACAGCCCGACCATGGCGGTGTGTAGGGTGCGGTGGCTGGCGTCTTGAGGCCAGAAGCCATGTTTGCTTCCAAACAACGAACAACTTTTGGGTCACATTCAAGTAACACACATCCTCCGAACACGTACTGCATTTGGCTGACGCGGGTGCGTCAGCCCCATTAGCCCTAGCCTGGGGCCCCCACGGTCAGGGTCTATCAAAAAGGCCGGGTCTGTTGCCCCGCCCCTGTCTTTTTGTGTTGGAATCTTGATGTGTTGGTCAAATCGGTTCGTGTGAAAATAAGGTTATCTCAAACGGTTGCCGGCGGGTTAAGAATTGGCCACATCGTTTTACAAAAATTGTACATACCGCAATTATGCCGATTGGGGTAAGGTGCGCAACTTGATTAATAGCGCTTGCACAGCTGCCAAATCTTGTTCATGCGCTGCCAGATATTATTGAGCTGCGGCTCTAAAGCGTGGTGGCTTTTGTTTGTCCGAGAAACAAGTTAGGTGGGAGCAAGGCTACAAAAGCTGTACGGCTGAAGATGATTTTCCGGTAGGAACTTCAACGAAAACCTGACTGCTATGTTTCTCAATACGGACAGCTCGGACGCCCGCTAACTTACTGTCATCTAAAGTGCTCTTGCCTACATGGCACCTATGTACCTGAGAAAACTATTGCCCTCATTTACCCGCCATTCAGACAAAGATTAGTTTCCGACGATTGTTTGTGTAGCATTTAAAAATAAAAGAGGCGTACTTAAGCACGACACAGGTACATTTTATTAATCAAATAGACGTGGTATTGTCTCACTGTATTATGCTTCCTCAGTATTAGCTTTTCGGATATAAATACCCGGGTATGTTTTTAATTTTACAGAAGTTGAAACACCAATATATATATATATATCAGAGCAAACATGCTTTCTTTTTAAAGATATAGGGTGCTACGCTTTAGGCTGGGAGGACTACTGTACCCACTAACTTCGTCTTAGCTTCGTCCATTGCACATCACAAGAACTCGGACGAAGTTAGCGAATATTTTCTGGCGAGCCGGTATACACTTGAAGTAACTATCGGGAAATACAGTATCCCAATTAGCTTCGTCCGGTGATATTGATCTGATAAAACAAAGCAGACCTGTCAGAGGAGAGTAAAAGTAAATGTAAATTTGGAAAGGGCTCACAGTTGGTGATCTCGTAGCTCTCGGAGCTGGTGCTGCGCGCTGGGTGTTGATATCGTTGCTCTCGGAGCCAGTGGTGCGCGCTGAGTGGTTGTGTCTCGCCCTTGGCGGGTTCTCGCACTTCAAGGTTTGCTCGGACGTCTCTCGAAGTTGGTGAAATGCTTGCAGTTGATTGGAGGAGGGGGGGGGGTTGAGGTGGTGGTGCGCCCGACGTGGAATTCGCGTTTGTTCAAACCGTTTGGAAGGCTCGAGGAGCAACGTTGAAACGTGTATCTCTGTTACTCGAAGGATCACAACCGAAGCCAGTCTGAGCTTTTGAGCATTTATACGTTGGAACTACACGCGTCCAAACTACAGATGGATTACACTGTGTGCCTCTCACCACTTCATGTCGCCGAGACAACTTACTCAATTTTCGTCACAACATCTACACAATCAAGTGACTTATGAGCATTGACGACAACGGATTCCGGAAGTGTAGAGAGTAGCACCACTAAAAATATGGAACGTCTTTAAAATGACAGGCTGTCGCTGTAGCAGCAGATAATAAGCTTAGTAAAAACGGGCTTGATAGGTGTAGGTCAATTACAGAAGTGCGAAAGAACAGCACATTCCGAGGGCACTACCAAGCATGCCCGAGCGCAACCATTTTAGATGCCGGTACCAGCTCCGAGTGCACCTGAATCCACCACCAGCCCTCAGCATTCAACATGATATAATCGAACTGTTGATCGACCTTGGAGCCAAGATGGGAAGATTGGATGCAAGCAAGCCAATTGAAAAAAAAAAAACCTTTTTATTGGTGATAGCGTCCATCAGGGTCAAGTATCATTTTCGGTCCCAAGATTTGCTTCTGGTGACCATCTTTCACCGCTGATGTCGAATCCCTCGGTTTCTACTAGAACAACGGTAATATACGCCGGTGGGTTTGGAATAACCACGATACGTCGCCTGTTGTTTACCGCATTTTCGCTTGCTGCACGAGCGTCTTGAGCTTAATTCAGTGAATATCAAACGAGAGAGTTCATGTAGCATTGCGTACCATTTGCTACACCCCATCGGAGATTGCCAGCGCTATTGTCTAGAATTTGAGCAAGAGCAGTAACAAAATATTCAAATAGGCGATGATGCACATCTTCATCGTAAGCCGTGAGTAAGAGGCTATCACCAATTGATGTGCGTATTTTCCGTCTCCATCGCAAAACTGCGATCTTGTGCAGCGTTCCAAACAGCAATACAGCTATTTGAGTGAGAGCAGCTTTATCTAAGTTTCCAGTGACTAGAATTTTCATGTCGTTGAGCCACGACGGACCACCCAATACATTAAGTGGCTGTTAAAGGGAAGAAATTACTCTTTCAGGCACGAGTCGATAGCCCTGTGTGTTGTCATTTGTCCACCTATTACCCAACGGATACTCGCGCGGTAATCACTGGAGGTCTGCAATGGTTTCTTTTTCACTGACGAAGAGCGTGGCCACATGAAGGGCCTCCACGAGGCAGGCTTGAGTGTCCGCGCGATCGCTCAACGGCTTGAGCGGTCGGTGAATGGCGTCATCTACGCCCTGAGGGCACCTACCACTAAAGCCAAAAGAGGGGGGGGGGCGTCCGGCAAGCCTAACAGACCGCCAAGTCCGCTAGGTCGTCCGCAGCGCCGCAACAGGAGACTACTCGGCGTCCGAGCTGAAGGTCACGTACGGTTTGGCATTCTCGGTGCATACGATCCAGAGACCTCTATCTTGGGTAGACTATCTAGTCTACTCTAAAATAGATCGTACGCTACCTCTAACAAAGGAGCACAAGGAGGCGCGCCTAGTATTTGCCGAGAGGCTCTCGACGGCTGCGCAGAAGGAGGTGGTTTGGCCCATGATCATCTTCTCAGATGAAAAAAGCTTAATCTCGACGGCCCAGATGGGTACAAACACTATTGGCATGATATGAGGCGTCCTCCCCGTCGTTACACGTCTTGACAAAATGGGGGAGGCTCGCAAATGGTTTGGGGAGCTTTCGGGGTCAAAGGCAAGTCGAAGCTGGTGGTTCTGGATGGGCGCCAGAACTCTGGCCACTACTACGGTGTCGGAGCATATGCTCCCATTTGCCGACAAATACTGCGGCACGGATTTTGTATTTATGCAAGACAACGCTCTATCCACGCCTCGTACGCAACGACTGAGTTTTTCACGGAGACCGGGGTGCAGCTGCTTGACTGACCAGCTCGCTCACCCGATCTCAATCCGATTAAAAACGTGTGGGCAATTTTGGCTAGGAAGGTCTACAGTCATGGAAAGCAGTACAGCTCTGTAGCTGAACTCATTATTGCTGTCATGGAGGCGTGGGGTTTAGTGACGATGAAAGAGCTGCTGGATCTGATGGCCTCCATGCCTTCTCGTTGCTTCGCAAGAATGGCGACAAGACACACTACTAGCTAAATGGATACATAATTTCAATAATGAAATTAAGTCATTTTTGTCCTAAAGTTTTGTCGCAGTGCAAATTCTAGCTAGTTGTATGCCAGCCTATAGAAGCTCAACGAAATCTAGATCGGCGTCACAAGCCCCCTTTTGCGCTATCTGATAGGTGGAACATATCTAAAAAGCGTCGTCTAATTCGACCTAGAAGCCGAGATACAGCTAAAAGTATAGGTGTCACAAAACTTATGTCGCGGAGTGTATTACAAACTTACTGACCATTATTTATACCCCGAGCTTGGGTTGATAGCGAGCTGCTCAAGAAGTGGATTGATGTGACTATTCCATTTGTGATGCACGGTGAACGTAAATGCTTGGTTTGGGACAGCATGAGAGCCCACATACCGAAGGCTGTGAAAGCTAAGTGCTCTTCGAAGAGTGCTCGATGTGTGTTGTGCCTGGGTGGACTTGCAAGCTGGAGATATTGGAATCTATAAGAGTTTCAAGGACCTACTGTACATAGAAATTAACGCTTAGAAAGAATCAGACCAATAAAGTCCTCACCCTAGCGATACAGAGTGCTATTCAAGGCCAATAGATCATAAAAACTTCGGAGAAACAAACCTGATTTAGTACACACTTGTAAGTGCAGCCTACAAGCATATCGTGATGTTGCCCGAAAGAAGTCTCCAATATTTTTTCTCGGCACTATCAGAATGGTTCTGGGACAGACGTTTGTAATACGTGTAAGGAGTGTGTGCCTAGTAAAATAACACCTGGGGGGCACTAGTTCTGCGTCTCTAAAGACACTGTATTTATAGTCAAGACCACATTACCAAGAGACAATCTCCAACTGGTTGAATCTCGTGGCGGCGGAGCACGGTTGATGAAATCAGAGATGTAATCCGACGCGCGCTCTTTGCGATGCCATCTCATTCTTCAAATATCCGCTTCCAATTACAACGCCACTCAATAATCATGGTCGCCATCGTCCAGTCCTCGCTCTTTCTTCTTCTCGGTCTCGCCGCTGTTTCCGACGCCGCCAACCTTCGTCAAACGAACCGCAACCTTAGTGAAATGACAGCCGCACAGGCCAGCGCTCTACTAGCTCGTGTCAACAAGGAACGCGCTGCCCACGGCCTACCAGCACTTTGCTCGAACAAGAAGCTGCAGGCTGCAGCACTGCGTCACATCAAGGACCAGTCCAAGACGGACTACGTGTCGGACACCGGAACCGACGACTCGACCCCGAAGCAACGTGTCACTGATGCTGGGTACAAGTGGCAAAGCGTGGCTGAAAGTATTGACGCAGGGAACACCAATTCAGATGCTGTAGTGGACTGGTGGATGAAGGGAGCAAGCCGCGACAACGTGCTGGGTAAGTACACCATGGCGGGCACGGCGTATATGTACAACGATAACACTTACAGCAAGCACTACTGGGTGCAAGTCTACGCAACTGGAAGCTCGGAAGAATGTGATGCTTAGAAGGCGACAAGGCTGCTGATAGAATACAAACATAAACAAATAAACACTTTGAACTGCAAATTTAAAAAAAAAAACGTTTTTTAGAACAGGAAAAGCTCAACACGTAACACCCCCGTGCTCCTCACAGCGCTGATTGCAAAAGCGGTTTGAGAAATTGTTCGTAGCACTCGGGCACTTGCGTTTTATTCAGAGGCTCATCGGCCGCACGACGGACCAGCGCACGGTACACATCGCCGTCATAGCGGCCAATCGTCGAGTTCAGCTCGAAGTCGGTGAAATCCCAAGCATCTGTCAACAGTACACAGTTCTTGCGGATGACGAGCAGTAGACTCACAAGCTGACGACGAACCATCCCAGCTTGCTTTGAAGAGATGTAGTCGTCTTCACGGAAGTCACCCAGAGTCTTGGTGATCAGCCACACACCGAAGAGCTCGCACAGATGCGTCACAGCCCGGCGCTCGTTGCCAGACGGGATCGAGCTCAACCCGTTGACGAACGCCTCGACCAGAAGAAGCTCCGCGTGAGCAGTCGACGCACGCGTGATCTGTACCATACACGCATTGGCGTCGTTCTTATTAGCCTTCATCTCTGCCGCCAGGGTCAGTATCGCGCGACTTGCACGGACACGGAATGCCTCAAGCAACAGTTGAAGGTCAGCGAAATCCTGAGGCTTCTGAGCCTTGCAGCGCAGATTCGGATTCGAATGGGCCTTTGCATTCGCCAAAAATGCAGTTGGACTGTCAGGGAGATGGCTGCCGCTGTACAGAGCTTTCAAAAGGTAGCGTCCGTGTTGGTTCACCAACACATCAAACGTTCCTTCGTACGTACAAGCACCCACAGTCTCAGCGAACAAGTGACCCAGATTACTCGAGTGGGTGAAGCCTTGTCCACCACACAGACGACGACAGTTCTCTATGCCGTCGCTCACGTGGTTGGCCAGCCACGCCTTGAGTCCTGAGCATACAGCATGTAAACAAACGACGAGTCTCCTCTCTTGACAATTTCCAGAGCAGAATCATGCATGGCAATTAGACTCGTACCAGCAAAGAAGCCAGCGTACGAGACGGCGATGTACGGGAACAAGACGTGCTGCTGGTTCTGATAGTCCAGTACTTGGAACTCTCCCTTCGAGGACCCAGGATCTTTGCGGCCTTGTACACGTGCAGCACTGTAGCGTGTTGTGATCGTCGTGGCCATTCCCATTCCTTGTCCAAGCCAACGGATCAAGTACGCTCGGATCTGTACCATAGTCAGGTACACGAGCTTGTCGCTTTGAGGCCTTACGAATGTTCCGTCAGGCAGTACCTTGGCATACCTCATCATCATGTTGTCACGTGGAATGCGGACTTTATGGAAGGCACAGTATCCGTTGTCAATGGGCTGGAATCCGACTTTTGGGCCGATATCTCCCACCTCCACACCGGACATCGGCTCGTGGTTCTTCAACGACCGGATCTGCACCAGGAACGCCTGTACGCCCACGTCCTTCCCGTTCAAAAACAGCCTTGCATGCACCATGGCGTGATTGGCTGTCTTGCCCAGACCCCCAGGCCACCACTTGCGACTTGTCAGAGTGGGTGAGTCAATAATGAACTCCTGAGTGGCTTTATCGTATGTAGCGACAGTCTCGATGCCTTGCACATTGGAGCCGTGCCCCAATTCCGTTTGAGCGTAAGCACCAAGGATCTTAAAGCTCTTGGCAAGTGGCAGCCACTTGGCGCGTTGTTCGTCACTTCCCTGGTTCTCTAGAGTCGGTACGAACATGGAGCGATGCACTTCGATAGCCGTGGGCTCTCCCATAGCGGAATACAGAATCTGCTGATCCACTGGGTCCGTGTAGCCACCTTCTTGCAACAGTTTGATGTAGTGGAAAGCCTTCTTGACGCCGAAATTGTAGCGCTCCGTGTGGTTGCGGTACATCATGTCGCGGTCCGAGAGAACTGGGTGACGCTCGATCACTTGTAGCAGCTCCTTGCGACGGTCATTGGCCACCTGACCGCCGCGCAATATGGTGGTTAGAACCGAGGGATCGATGTCGCCATTGGCGCGCTCCGTCTTGAGGAGAAGCGGCGCCAAGTCCTTGAGCTCAATTGCCATGGGTGGAGTGAAAAAGAAGTAAGGCACAAGACTTGGCAAATTGAAGAATGACGTTGAGGAAGCGACTTGTTGGAGATGTATGGTGAAATACATTTTGCTGAATAAATTATGACAGTAACTTATGGATTTCAAGCAAAACACGACTGGAAAAGACGTTTTAACTCCTATTATATATATTGTGAAATGAAAAGATTATAGAGGTTGCGCTGCGCATCTTTACTTCATTTGACGTAAACAGTTTGTCAACACTCGACATTAAACTGGGACGCCTTGTCTTGCCTTTGCGTGGTTTGCTAAATTTCTCATTCGTAGCTGTGAGCTTGGCGCTGGGGCAAGTCTTCTTCTTTGCCTGCTTCAGCCGATCCATGTGTAGACGAGAAATATTCACATCTAAAACGAAACAACCACATTGAAGTAGCCTTGCACTTCGATCGGATCGCTGTCGTTTACTCAACCTACGTACTCGCGTGGCTTTGGCTCGCGTTAACGAATCCAGAGACGGGAGAGTGGATAATACTATTTTAGCTTTTGGTTTAAATTTTTGTTGTTGTGGCCATTGCTCTTAAAAAAAAAGCTTATTATTTGTTTGTAGCGCAAGCATGATTTTGTAAAAGAATGAAGACATGCTGCTCTTGCATGTATGTCTGATTCAGGTTTAGCTCGTATTCCAATCGCTTAACGAAAAATGACTTATTGGGGCAGTCTTGAATGCATGGTGGCCTCGGAACTTATTTGAATGCATGGTGGCCTCTGTAGAAATTGTTCTTTACAGTGTGAAAGAAAGCAATTAGCTGAATTACGTATTTGTTGTATTCGGATTGCCAGAAAAATCTGGCACCCAGTGCGGGAACAGCACAGAGGGCTCTGAAAATCATACATGCTCGCCTCTCAACTGGGGTAGCGCTTATGCTCAGCAGATCCCCATTTTCCAACAGAAACAAACGTTAGTGGCTTCTGGCTCTGCATTTTATTTCAAGTAACCTCGATCAAGATATTACAGCTAGGTTGTTGGGAGGACATATTGTCACTTTGTAGATAGCCTCCTACCGTCTTACCCCGCATATAAGGCATATGTGCTGTAAATGAATACAACAGTGCTTGTGTGTTATATTCGTTTAGAAAGCCTATGTGTTGTACAACGAACAAATTGTTTTACTTTGAAGAAGCAAGTTTGTGGGTCCTGGAATCTGGCTTGGTCGTTTAGGCTTGACCCTCCTGATGCCACCCGCGAATTGTCTCAACCGCCACGCTGTGCCTCTTGCTAAGAGCAGCAAAGCCGTGACCTTTCACGCCTTTCCGATAGTCTGCTCGAACAGCGAGTTTCCCGTGGATACTATAGCTACGTCGCTCAGCACTCATGGCTGTGTAAATTATAAAATAAGAGAATTAAAACTAAGTAACAGCAGCACCGACAAGTTTGTTCAGAAGGGTGGTTGGTTGGGAGCTCTCAAGAATATTCATTGGTTGGTACAGCCTTGTGTTTTAAGTAGGTGTCAGCCGCATGTGTTCTAATTAGGTAGGTGGTCAAATTGAGGTTTAAGCTACCGGTAGATGTCGAGCGAATCCCGTATTTTATTTAAAACGCATATGCCTTATATGCGGGGTAAGACGGTAGTTTGTGTGAGCCAATTAGTCAGAATGACGTAGGTAAATTATTGCTTCTACGAAAAACGTCTACAGTGGTCACGGTAATTAATCTAAGTTGATAAATAATCTCATACAATAAATATTCTCACTCAAGTTTGTTGAGAATAATTCACGTGAACAAACTTTTCCAGAGTTCATTTATAATCTCAGTTGTGGTTCTAGTGATGTACTCACTATCGGGTTTGCTTATGGTGCAGTGGTTAATGATCGCCCTAGCCAATCGCTGCATTGTGAGTTCAAGTGCCGCAGCAGCAGTGCATCGGGTGTCAATTGTCCCTTTAGAGTTAGGTCTGTGGTGATGTATGTTCTGTGGAATGTTCTGAACCAATAATTGGCATCCGTTGGTTGCTCGGCTGTAAACACTGATGTTCGTACTTAAGAAAAGTTTCACTGTTTCTATTTACCAATTGGCTGTGGCTCTAAATTATATGACTGCACGTACTTGTGTCTAATCCTCCTTCATTTCATGATGTTTTTTTTAATAATTCTCTCTGCCACTGTACAGTCCAGTGACATTCCAACAACTGAAACTTTACCTTCAGGTATAATTTATGCAGACATGTAGATGTGAGATTAATTTCAGGGCTACATAAAATAATAGCAATGAGATTTATTTTACCAAACACTATTTAATGGGAGTTCATTAATACTCCCACGGAGATCAATTGCTGTGTGAAATAAAACAATTACTCCACACAAAATAATTTCAATGAGATTCATTACCGTGACCACTGTAGCAAATCAGGTGTGTTCTAAAAAAATCTTCATGCAAAGAATTTCCCGGCTGCCAAAATGCCAGGCATACAAACGTCGGATACCCGAAAAAATGCAGCATTCCAAATAAACGCTTTGTGCAATTTGCCTGAAGCGTTTCAAACATTTAAAAACAAGCTTGAATATTTCCTCGCGGCGTCTTGCTCCTGTCTTCCTTTAGTAGAAGTGGTTGAGCAGAAAATATTATGAAGTGGTGCTAATATTTCATCTGCGTAGCAACGTAGCTTTTGAGCGCTCGCTCTGCATTATAAACATGAGGCGTCAGTGCTCGGTTACGGATGCCTTGTGTACGTGTTCAAGTAGCAGACGGCACTAAAGTAGTTTATCTAGCATTGCTCAATGATCGTCGTGCCGATGATCAAGCCTGAGCACTACACAGGTGGCGCCTCTGTATGGCGCTCGCGTACTTACCAGCCCACGTAAACGGCCACGCACAAGTACACGTCCTATTGACTCGCCGCCAGACAGAGCAACATTCTCGCCAGATCCTCTTCTTAGAGGAGCTCGAGCCTTAAAAGGCCGACGGGAAGCCGAAGGACGAACTTGTGTGCTATTAGTGAGACCTGGCGCTCGAACGACATGTAGAAGATCGTGTTGCAGGACGCTAGTCTTACTCAATCTCGCGCTATGGCAGAAGGTAAGGAATCTTTAGGACCCAAACGGTTCTGCCTGAGCGGCCCCCTTCCAAAGTACGAGTATATATGCCGTTATTGCCCCACCGTACAGGACCCGTGATCGTGTGATGTACGATTAGAATCGTTTTTACGCAATAGCAACGTTTCTATTTTAGGCTTCTGTCATTTTGCACGAAGTCCATCGGAACATGACCATCGAGATTACGCGCTGCAACAATGCCTCCATACGGAGATTGGGATCAGTTTGGAATTTCTATCGTAAAAGTCAAGCAGCAACTATTAAAGCACTCAACAATGCGATGGACCAAAGTGCTCGGTATTTTACTCGCTATGATCGTTCTGGTTGCTATCTGCGATGCCATGCCTGCAGGTCCGGGAAAGGAGATGCCCGATATCCGACACTCACTGAAAGAGGAACGAGCGGCGAGCGTTGGAGGGCCATCGTATTCGGAGGGGACCAAAACGAGTTGGTGGCCAAGTTTCAAAGCATGGTTCAAGAAGAAGATTTTAAGACGTGAACCAAGTCGACTTCGCTCATGAGCTCGCAACAAGGGAGTATCCCCGACGCTTTAAGACTGAATTAATGTTGTGTATCAGAGCTTTACGAATGCTTACCGGCAGCGACTCGAAGTATCTCGTAAAGCCTCACAAACATTATTCTGAGACGACAGTTCGAACTTCCCAAAAAAAGTTGCTTGAACATCTCGCGACTCTCGAGTAAGTTTTGCTTCTCTCTATTCATCTACTCATTTACTTGAGTACTACGCATTTACGCATTTGCATATGTGCGTACCTACTCTCTATGCAAGTCTCGTATCAGCTCACTGGTCGAGTGTCACGGATCCTAAGAAACAGAGGTGATGCAGCGAGCTATCCAACTTGGACTCCAAGCTGCCGTTTTTCATTCTATTATCAGCGTCTTCTGATAAAAGGATGAAATGAAACCTAATATTATTGGGAGCCATGTGCCAGCTACAGAAATGTAAGACTGTCATGTAGCGCATGAGCAAGTTATTTTCAAACTACATGTGACCATGAAATGATTTACGGTGTGGTTGATACCACCCATGTTCGCTTCTCCGAAATCAGTTGCAAGGTCGACTTGTTTCATTTTTCTTTAAAGGAGAACGTCTTCTTGAACCATGCTTTGAAATTCGGTCATACGTCATTGGAGGTTCCCTCGGCAGAATACGATGGCCCTCCAACGCGCGATCGCTCCTCATTCAGTGAGACCCGGGCTGTTGGCGTCTACTTGGCGTTATCTCCCGTATCGATGACACGAGTAAGTAGCGACCATAGCGAGTATAATACCGCACACGGAGGAAAAACGCATGCTGAACAACTTTGGTCGTTGCCGCTTGGGGTTTACGCTACGAATTCCGTGCACCTCCGTTTTGCCGCATGGGTACAAAATGAGCAAAAAAGTGCTCGCGTTTTATTTGCGAACATAGAAGTTACCTGGTATTAATACACTTCTAAAGTATTTCTATGTATAATTAGTTAGAATCCTGCATTACCTAATAGGTTCATGTTACGCTAACGGCTCCCTGACCACCGATATTACGCGGTGACACATATGGATGAAGATCATCATTTCTCCGACCATACTTAAATAAAATATTAGTATTAATGGCCAATCAGAAAGGATAGCTCGTATTTGGACGAATCATACATCGACTGTGCCAATATTTTGACTAATCAAAGCACGGTAGGGTCAGTATAGGTCGATAAGAGGCAGCTCCGACATATCGGGTCGAAGGCCCATCTTGTGTTATTGATATCGGCATACAAACCTCCACTCATTGGCCTATTTTGCAAATAGCACGCGAGCTCCGACCCCTCCGACGCAAGATGAGTCTGAGCGACCTCGCACCGACAAACACGAAGCGCGCACGGGATGGCGCGGCACGCATGTTCAAAGCGTTTCTTGAGGAAGAAGGGGTGACATGGGAGTACCTAGAGGTGTGCATGAAGCGCGACAACGCTCCCCGCGTTTTGGAGGCCATGGTGGACAAGTTTGGAATGCATCTCGCTTTCAAGGAAGGATGGAAGGGCAGCCTGTTGTCTAGGCACTTAGTCATGCAGTACTACCGACAGGCAAAGAACTGGTTGCTCGATCAGTTCCCACAGCATCGAGAGGCTGTCGGCAGGTTCTTTAGAAGAAGGGTCAAGTGCTGGAGCGCTATTGCATGAAGCGAGAGTCAGGCAATTTTGTGAAGAAGGCCCCTGCATGCACGAAGAAAGCACTCAAGCAGATGATGGTGTACCTCTATTCAAATGGTGTAACAGCTTCGGACTACCAAGACGCGGCGCTGCTGTGCTTGCTCTGGTTTCTGTTTGGCCGAGCCTCTGACATCTCGCTACTCCGGAAGATGAACTTATCCATCGGTTCGGGGGGAATATTTTTCCTAAGGCTGATCCGTGTCAAGACGTCCGAAGAACAAGGTCTCTTCCTTTTTACCGGCGACGACTTCGCCACGTGTCCGCTGCTAGCTATCGCTGTGGCTCTTGCAACTCAATCGGCACCGGCGGCTGCGCTGCTAAACCACCTCCCTGAACAACAAGTGGCGACCGAAGCTTCCCTGACTCCGGCAGCACCACTGATCGATCTGATCGATAACCCAGAAGCTGTCGCTCCACTCAACTCCACCACAGATGAGAACAAGCCGCTTGACGACACTACTGGATTCCACGGCTACGTGAATCGCGTCTTGACGAGAATAATGCCTGAAGCTGGTGTTGTCCAGCGCTTGACGTCACATTCGTTTAGACGCGGTGGCGCACAACATGCGAATAGTGTTGGCATGTGTGTGCAGTGGATCTTTGACAGAGGCGCGTGAAGCATGACGGCAATCAACAAGGCCTTCGCATACGTCTTCAACACCCCAGCTGAAGATCACAAGGTTGCTCGTGTTTTGAGTAATCGAGGACCTGATGACTCCGTCGCTTTGCTGTCACTTGATGTATTCGACTCTCATACCCGGCAAAGTATTCGCTTTGTCTCTTCAGCTTTATTCACGTCTTCGTCCGGAATGGAATCAGAGCAGTACACCGTTAACGCGGCTGTACACGACACTCTCTTGGCGTACCTTCTGCGGCACTATCCGTCACTGAAGACTCTATCGACGTCCGGTCTTGTAATTCAGCGCTTGGAAGCTTGTGCCGAGGATAAAGGCTTCACTGTAAATCATCTGCTTGCTTGGTCGGCGTACCTCAGTAGCAACCCAAGTACTGCGGAGGACTCTAAAAGCAAATTTGCACAAGACAACCCAGACGACATCACCCAGCATCCAGTATATTTTCAGCAAACAGCATTGATTGAGCAGTTAATCCAGGTCAACAAGGAGCTTGACGCTCGGTTGACTGTAATGGAAGACATAATCGGAAACAAACACCCACGCGCGCCTACAAAACCAGAAGAAAGTGAGGACTCAAGTGAGAAGAAGTCTCCAGGAAAGCGACGCCGTACCTCTCCAGCTCTAAGCTTGAAGGATGTCTGGTTCGCGTGGTACACTCAAGAGCCACGCATGTGGAGCTTGACGGATGCTGAAATCAAGCACACACGCTCAACAGGCAAGCAGGTAGTTGCGTTCTTGAAGCTGTTCCTTTACGATGGCTTTGTCTTGGACAAGCACTCTGCTCGCTACCGCGACGATGTTCTCGAAACAGGAAGCCTTGCTGAGAAGGCAATGCTGGCGTTCTTACAGCAGCACAACGTCACTGCCCGCGGAGCGCAAAACGTCCTGAAGTCCATGCGGAAACTACACAAAGCTGGCCAACTGAATGAGCACATTGGTAAGTACCTACAACGTCAAGCTCAAGGTCTCATCATGGATCCTGCTCCTCCGCATACTTGCAACACGATCGGGTTAGTGACCATGAAGTAATTAATAAAAGCACCCACCTTTCTGGTCATGTCCAGTCATATTTTGCGAAATTTTGCGCGCTGCACTCTCTGCTGTTCACTCGTCCTTTTGTTCTCAAACCTTGACACCTCAGCCTCAGATGCCTACCAAGAAGCCAACCAAGAACGGCATTAGCTCTGCGGAAGAGTTCAAGACCCTGTGCATCGCTGTGGCCAAGTCTTGCAAGATCCGGGTTAGTGATGAAGCTATTCGTCACCTTCGACTTACCATGAACATTACCGTCGCCTCTACCAGCCTGCTTCCTGAAGCAATTCAAGTCGTCTTCACCTCGTTGGCTGGGCGCAAGATCCAGCGGGCAAAGCTTGTCGACATCCGCGAGTGGCTGGCTTCTCCTGTTGTCGACAACGACGAGGTGGACGGTGACGAAGATAGCGAAAGCGAGAAGATCCACTACGTCCGCAAGATCTTGAGCTGGAAACGCGTTAAGGGCAAAACGTACTACCTTGTCGAGTGGGAGTCAACTTGGGAGCCACGCGAGCACTTGAGCCAAAACATCGTCGCCGCGTTCGAGAAGGAGTGTCGCTTGCTTGTGCGCAAGAAGTTCTTCGAAGACGAGGCTGTGGAAGACAACACGCTCAACATCACGGAAGGATAAAACAAAACAAGATCTAGTGAGGCGCAAACGGCTTCGTATTACAAGTTTAGAAAGTGTTAATGAGTAGAGAGACTTGAACAACAATGTTAACCGCTGACAATAGAACACAAAGCTTAACCTCCTAACGGAACAGCAATGCTAACCTCCATCATCATAGCACACAGAGTTTAACGCAAGACGGCTACATAACACACACACTCGCACGCACACGCGCATACACACACAAACACGCAAGAACACACTCACTAATGGCTTGCGTCTGACGGCTGAAAAATCGTGAATGACAGAAAAATCTGTTTGTCGGCCACTCTTAACCACCAACTTGGTAGGAGGCCACGTGTCGGGGTAAATACGCGCAGGCGTAAAAATGGAATTTTTACTAATGCTCTTTTAGTGGACCCCGATTTTGGGTGGCGCCCTCATTTCTCAAATTGCAGCCTGTAGTGCACAAGGCTCTGTAGCTTAAAATCATGCGTTTTTATTTTTTGCCTGTTTCTCTGCCCACAGACCGTTTCAGAGCCTGTGAGTGCGCCTATAAACGTGCCGTTTCGGCAATTTCTAGCATAGACAAATCTGCACATGGTCTCTAATTACCCTACCCACAATTTACATTTAACTGCTTTTAAGTCCGATCTCGTCCCTCCTCTACCGTCGGAGGTCGGAGATTTTTTGGTATGGAAGTGGGATCAGCTCGGATTTTCTATCGTAAAAATCAAGCAGCAATCAAATAACGGTAGTGCGATGATATGTGTTATTAATATTAATAAATACTACATTATGATGGATTGATACGAGCTATCATATTAGCTATCATAGCTCAGTAAACCTCATGAATTAGAATTTAATATTAGCTGTATTTGTTTAAAAACAAGCCGAAGCTAATACTAATAGGCGTTGTATTAGCTCACGATTGGACAAAAAAAACCATACGTGACTACTATTGGACTACAATCTAGGATTAGAGTGGCATACAGTAGCCCATTGATTCCTGCCTTGCCTGAAGCCTGTAGCAGCGTGATTTGCTTCCAATTTCCAGTCCCCATCGAACATTAAACTCGTCGACGATTTAATGAAGTGTGAGTTGACGACGACCGACCGTTGCGTTGTCTGCGGCCGTAATGTTCGCCGGTTAAGCAGCCACGGTGCCTACGGTACGATCAACCTGACCGAGCGATTCCGCAGTATGCGCTCCTTGGATCAGATGAAAATAGCGCGTTTCTTTTGTTTCCCCGACGTCGGCTGAAAACGATGCAGCATCGTTTCGCTTTCACTGACTTTCAGATGGCCTAACATCCGGTCTCTTCAGCAACTGATTAACCTAGCGAGCTCACGAACTCTGCCATGTATTTACATGCTAACGATAGTGGCCACTACTTCTCTGAACTCGTCTGGGGTTAAATTCACAAAAGTGTCATTGTCCAATCTATAATCACTAAATTAGTACTTTAAAATACTACTGCTACTATATTAAAACTGTCTTTGAATTAATACAGTACCGGTAGTTGTGGAGAGAATATCGCTTCCGTCAATAATATTATTCTACTGTATTATTTTCAAGGAAATCCATTCTATGGCTGTATGTAACGCTATTTCGGATTTAAAATGGCGTTTTTCGCACTTATAATAGAAACTTTTAGCATGTCGTGTTTCACAAAATCTTCCGCCTGGCTAAAAATCGAATACTGGTTCTTAGCTGGTGGGAATTCTCCCATTGGCAGTTTTACTGCGACAGGGTTGTTAATGCGATAAACCATATTTTACTCGCTATGATGCCATCAGCGATGCCATCGCGCCTGCAGATTCGGGAAAGGAGATCCCCAATAGACACTCACTGAAAGAGGAGCGAGCGACGAGCGTTTGAGGGCCATCGTTTTCAGATGGGACCAAAACGAATTAACGGTTGTTATGTCGCATCCGATGGAAATGTAGAAGTGGTATATATTAAGTGTTCCTTGACTTACACTAAATGCTCTAGTTTCATATGTGCGCCCTTGGCAGTCACTGATTCGATGAATAACCGCCGATGTCGTTGTATAACGATCTGTGTTTGCAGCAGCTTCGTAATATTTCTTTTTAACGTGTCGGTGTTAGCATGTCAGATCTTAGCAACAGCCACAGGGTGCTGCTTCAGCAGCAACACTTCCTCCTCCAAGAGCGCATCCAAAGGAATGTCGACATCTCAATGGCGTCGTTTGCAGCCTCGGCGGGCTTACACTAGCTCAATTTTAGCGTATTTGTCAGTGTCTTCATCACAGGCATTTTACAGCAAGCTCATGCAAATGCTTTGACAGCCACAGGCACATCCTGAATTAGCGTGGCTGCTGGCACCTAGGAGACTTCAGCTGCATTGACCCGGTCCAGCGTACCATAATTTCGTGCCTCTTTTCCAGGCGATTGTATTATGGACAATAAGAAGTAGTAAATGCCCACTGACGCTGAGAGAGCTGTTCGTGTAGTCCTTTAGTCGACTAGCATACACCTTGTGTTGGCCTGTTACAAATCTCAAAAATCCAATTGGAAACAGTCTCTACCACTTGTGCTGGAAATCTCATTCAACTTGATGCGGTGTTGCCACACATCAGTATACAGGTCATGTTCTCCGATATCAAGATGGACCATAGTAGCGCCCCGCTTTTTGTACCTTCTTTGCGTTCCGCTGATCGAACGGCGGAATTAATCCTCGCACTACGCTTGTCTAATGCGTGCTGTATTTGCTCGATGACAGCTCGATGCGCAGCTTGTATTGCGTCCAGTGTAGCCAGGTCCTAGTATCGCCAAATGATCACTAGGGCCCACTCTACGGAGTTCTATCGTCGCTCGGCATTAATGTCGCTAGTGAACTCGATAAACAGGTCCGATCTTCGTCTTCTTCCATTTGGCTTCTTCTTCCGCAACCTGTGGATTTGGAGTAGAATACGTTAGCACGTTCGCTAATCCGCTGACTGATTTATCTTCTATATCGCAGATGTCCCACTCCGCACTCACTTGCAGCGCGATAGCTCATATGTTTATTGGACCGTATACCAGCCGTGCCATGCCCCAGTGATATAGCACAATATCTCCCACCCCCGTTGGTAGACTAGACTCGATTACCCAACAAATAACGTTACGAAGCAGCAACGGTCCCCTAGAGTGGAAAGCCTTAAATCTAGCTGTAGTTGGTTCGTGGTGCCACAAGTTTCTCTCCAACACCAGTGATCGCGTTTTACGCGTCGTTTTGCTTAATCCACACACCCGTCGAAGTTAGTAGCGTTGACAACTTTGAAGTCACCACCGAGACTTCAGCTCCACTATCTGGAGTAATATACGTGTTGATCGTGTCTATGACAGTACATAGCATAGTCGGTAGCGCACAACCTTTATCCTGCTGCGACGTCATAGCCATTCCACACCTCAAAACGGTTTTACCAGTAGCCGCTTTGTAAGCCTCTTGGGACGCGGCTGCGCTTGCCACATCGGGGGCATTGGGACCCACCGCGGGTCGTCCCTTACACTTAAAGCATTGCTTCGGCTGTCAATCACTGCTAAATTTTGCCTTGAATTTACTGTTGCTTCGGTTTAACTGTTGACCCTGTGTAATGTTTGCTTTAGCCGTACTCTAAGGCTTCCCAAATCCTCGTTTAATCTGATTGTGCATATGACTAGGTTTGGCACCTTCCTTCACAGGCGTCTAAGTCGAAATGTGAGTTTCGAATGTAACGAAGACTTCCAATTCATTCCGGAGCCTCTTCACGAAACTGGCACGATTTGCTTTCGTTGTTTGTGGCTCTCTCTGCGCAACTGGTCTTTCATAGCTGCTTTAAACGGCTCCAGTCAGAGCGATTCAACATTGTACTCGACTATCTTCTTTGGCTCAGTATACACGACGTCTTCCATATTCAGTCGGTCAATGATCTTAAAACCTTTGCAATGAGCCGGGGAAGTCGGGACTGGGCATCCTGCAGCTCCACATCCGTGCAGAGAGGTTTTACTTCTTTATCGAGGGTTTTACATGATGTATTATCTAGTACACGCACAGACAGAAAGAAATCTCGCCACTCGGCTTCGGTGACATCTTTCTCATCCTTGAAAAGCTCGAACCCACCAGTTCTGACCATCATTCCTCGCACGATGCAAGCACTTAGCGGCATCATGAACGGTTTTGCTTGGGTCCCTTAACTCAAAGCCTTGATGCGTCTCGCATAGATTGCATAGCCGCCCATGTAGTCTCTCTTCTCCTATATAGAGATCCCTCGATAGAGCAGCAGTACTAGCAGGTTTGTTCCTGCTGCTACTGTGACCGTAGAGGCTTTTCTTTAGTTGTTCCTTAAAAACAAAAGCCGCACCTTGGGCGAAGCCCCCCCCCATCGTGCTTGTAAATGCGGCTAAACAGCTTCAGCTAAAACCTCCAGCCTTTTCCCTTAGAGACCAACAGCTTACTCAGCGTCCTTCAAAATATTATACTGCTCCTTCAGATGTCGTCGTTGCTCGTCCATTTGACGATGCATCTCCTCCTGTTGTTCTAGCAATGACGCTTGCTGGTCATGCTGAGCTGTGTACGTAGATACACTGAAGTTTGGTCAGCAAACCGATCCTGCTGTACCTGAACCTGGCCAATCTGCTCTGTATTTCATTGATGCGCTGCAGCCGAACGCCAAGCCAGGGCTTCCGCTCGACGCCTCGTCTCGGTCCCTTGAATTACCGCATTTCGTGTTGCAGTTTGCTACGTCAGTCGTCGATCGTAGCGGTGGCAGAGACGCGTAGACGGCGATGTGTAATCCGTCTGCAGAGGCTGGTACCATGTCGTCGTCTGGCTCCTCCATGCTGGTTGGTATTCAGCTAAAGTAAAATTTGCTGGGTCGCTTCCGATGGAAAACTAAATGTGATATATATTGAGTAGTTCCTTAGCTTGCACTAAGTGCTCTAGTTTCCGACGTGGGCCCTTGGTAGTCGTTGATTCGTCGCATAGCCATCCGCGTAGTTGTATAACGTTCTGGGTTTGCAGCAGTTTCGTAGCACTTCTTTTTCAACATGTCGGTGTTGGCGGGTCGAACCCCAATAATAGCTATACAGTGTTGCTTCAGCGACAACAATGTTCCAAATTTAAAGCATGATTTAAAATGTGCAGCGAGTCCAATTCGTAGCAAGGGAGGATTTCCGAAGCTCTAAAGCTCCAAAAATGCTGCGTATGCACTACTCAAAGCTTCCCGAATGCTTACCGATATCGTGTACCGGCAGCGACGCGTCGTACGCTGTAAAGCTTTCACTAATGCTCACGTTTCCAGCGAAGTCGACTTATTTTGTGTGTTTCTTTAGAGAGAACGGCTTATTAACACCTTGCGTCCGGACGGTACTTGCCCAGAACGCGTAAGCGCATGTCGTAAGATACGGTATATCAATGTTACTACGTATTTGTATGGGTGCACTTTTTGACGTGAGGTTAGGTGCATTAATTTTCAACAGGTTTTTCTTTCAATGTCGTAACTCTGACGGGATTCAGCGACAGTATTGCCTGCTCAATGTCGTAACTGACTGCAAGTGCAGTCAACAGATGGCCACAGGCAGTCCACTTAAATCAAGAAACGCAAGGACGAAGGTACGATGGTTCAAGAAGCTGTGTATTTGAAACAAATCACTAATCAACTGACACGCAACCAAGCTCACTCGTCATCACTACCATTCTCGTTGTCACCACCGTTGCCGTCGTCGCTGCCAGCATCGTGCCCAAGTCGAAGTTCCCGTCGCGTCTTCTTTCTTTGGCCAGCTTTCTGGCCGGGCCGACGGAGCACAATGCGCTTCCCTAAGTTTGGTGGGATAGCTTGCCCGGCGTCGAAGTCATCATGCCAGATATCATAGCATGTCTTCGCAACGCCCTTGTATTCCCGTCGAATACGGTTGCACAACCAGCATTTCGCATTATCAACGGAGCAGCGTTCGCAAAAGAACGTTGTTGCGAAGGACTTCTTCTTTTCAGTACGCAAGAGCGCGCAGACCTTGCACGATCTCTGCCGGCGTTTCTGGACCCCAGTAACGGTAACCCAATCTTCAGACTGCTGCAGCGCGTGCGTGAGGCGTACTGGGGTGCGCTGGCGCTTTTGGCTCGCAGGAGGCGGTGTTGCCTCCACTCCAGCAAAATCTTCGGCTTTGAGTTGGAGAAGTTGATTTTGAAGGACGCAAAACCACTCTGAGCGCTTCATAGCAGCCATCCCCTTGATCTTGGCCCCCCTCTTTGTGCGTAAGATACGCATTTACTATGACCATGTCCAGCAAACCTAAGAATAGGCTCTTATAATATTTCGTGAACCTCGTCGACATTTGCAGTGAATACGACTGGAGACGGAGTTGATCGTGGACATCAACTCCGCTCATCCAGTTCTGGGTAGTCATTTACAGCAGAGGGGCACGGCACTCGAACCCGCACCGATACGTTTTATTTTTTCGCTCAATTGTCGACGCCGCCATAATTGGAGCTCCGTACAGGAGATAATAGACGGGCCTTCCGGTCCCACCAAACACAGGAA